>NW_028261390.1:40080554-40365554 GCF_051295495.1 Thamnophis sirtalis | reverse complement strand
GGCTGACACATTTATTTTTATTTTTCATTTTTTTATTTTTTAAAGCCATGCCGCCTCAGCCGCCATTCAGCGAAACATGTCCTGGTTTGTGGCCGGGCGGCATGCTGACACTTTAAAGTGCATGCCTCCCGGCCACAAACCAGGACGTTTCGCTGAATGGCGGCCCGGAAGGCATGCCGGCACTTTAAAGTGCATGCTGGCTCGGCCGCCATTCAGTGAAGCCGGCATGCACTTTAAAGTGCCAGCATGCCTTTCGGGCTGGACATTCAGCGGGACCTGAATGATGGTATTGAATGCCATACTCATGAGCGCGGCTTGGAACGGCGAACTCTCCGGTGGTGGTGGTGCTGGCGGCAGCAGCAGCAGCGATGGCAAGAGCCCCACCGCCCAGCCAGATTCACCAAAACCGGCGCCAGCAGCAACGGGACATGCTTGGGGAAGGAAGAGCCAGAGCCAGCTGCCCGGATTTGTGGTCCAGCCACCACCGCCGCTTCTGCTGCTGCTGCTGCTGCTGCCACCAAAGACTCCTTCCCCTCCACCGCCTGCATGGGATGGGGAGTGAGCACGCGAAAGGAGGAAAAGGAAAGGGCGACTGCTCCGGGACTCAGCAAACCGCGGGAGTGCCAGAGGAACTGGCCGGAGGTTGGAGTGGAAAGGATTTCTTCGCCTCTGTCCCACCCTCCGGCGGCTTAAAGGGGCAGGACCTGGTTACCAAGCAGTTGGCACTGCGGTGGCAACCACGTTACCACGAGCTTTGTTACAGACACACCTGGGCTCGACCCGAGAAGCGACGCCTCCAAAAGGCTGTCACCTGAGGCCGCCTCGCCTCGTTTCCTCTGTCCCTCCAGGTTGCGGAAAAATGAGCAGCTCGATTCTCTGCTCTCATTTTCCTCCGCCTCCGCGCTATTGATGTGTGGGTGGGTGGGGGGGTTAAACCATCGCTTTGTGGCAGAATTGATAGGAAATAAAAGGCTGAATTGTTTTTAGTCTACTTACCTCCCCAATATGCAAAAGATCACTTGGAGTTAAATAAGACCTTTAAATGATATTTGCTTCAAAACGCTTAAGAAACTTGGTTTCCCTACCTTTCAAGGAAGGCTTGGCATTTCACTAGTTCTAATCCATCTCAGTAACAGATGATATTTCTTCAGGCAACCGGCAAACTATGATTTAGGTTTAAGGATTGGATTCTGAAATGTTTTGCTAAGATGGCATATCTGCCAAATCAAGGAACAAAATCATGCCCCCTCCCCCAAACAATTTTGTCCTGTTTAGTTTTGTTCTGTTCTTGGTTATTTTCTGTGAGTTTGTATTTTATCCCTTGAATAAAAAAAATGGAAAAAATATATGAAGTTACTTAGCCTAATATACTAATGTAACACATCTTGTTTACACATCATGATCAGGTCTAAACTATGTATTTATAGATCACAATTGCTGTTTTAATACAATAGATTAAGCCAACATGATGAATGGTAAAAAAATTCAAATGAAAAATCCTGGACGTAATAGCTCCATTGTAACAGAGCAGCAAATGCACATTCAAAAGCCTTTTACTGTACAACTGAAGCAGGAAGAGAGAGAGAAGAGAAGTATGAAAAAATATAGCAGTTATAAACAACTCATGGCAAACAGCAAGATAGAGGAATTTCCATTAACAAATCTAAACTTTTATGAAAAAGGGAAGTCAAAATTTATTGTAAATGCTGTTTAATTCAAAGATAAAAAATTAAAGCTATGTACAGGTACAGAGAGGCAAGAGATAAAACAAGAATGCTGCCCAGAGCCAGGCCTTTTTTTTTGGGGGGGGGGGGGCATACAAATATGAAAAAGAAATATTTTCCAAGAAAAGCCTATTATCCAACGGGCTGCAAAAGTGCAGCATTAATTTCCTCATGTCATTATTTTTGGAATTATTATTACATTTCAAATGAAAAACGTGCTTTTCATCATTTGGGAATATGCTGAGGAGGAAGAATGCAGTGATCATGAAAAGGTTTTAAGTTGTGCAAACTGCCAGTAAGGAGGGGCATGTGGCTTTGTATGGAAAGAGAATGCCTCTAAAATGCAGTTCTGGAAGAAAACATTTGTAAGAAACAGACCTGCTTATTCTTTAAGGGATCATTCATACAGTAATGCAAAATGGTAAATATAACTTATAAAAATCTACTAAATGTTTGACTCTAAATTATTCCTGAGGACATACAGGAATATTCCTGAGGGTTGGAGTACATAATTTTTACAACGGTACACATTGGATTATGAAACAAACTTCTAACTGGTACTCAGCCAGAATCCCAATCTCTCTGACATAGTTCAGCACATCCTATTATATAGATTGAGAAGGAAGGATACTATCACATCTATTGTTAGAGCAGAACTTATCAGATGAGACAGATTTCAGAAAATGCATTTCAGTAAAAAGCCTTCAAGAAACTGAAATACAAAATACAAGCCTGAAGTTAGTATTTGGATGGGAATTCACCAGGATTCCTCAAGATTAAAGACCAGAGGATGAAGGGAAGAAAAAAGGATGACAATGTACAATTATTTTTGTATTGTCAGCAAGAAAACTATATGGACATGTCAGTAGGACTTGATTATACTTGAAACAATATTGACTATTAGCTCTTCTTCACATATAAATTATATCACAATCAAATAATTTCATAATGATTTTTATTAATTAGCTGAGATTTCTGAGGCACACACAAATACATATACAGTATGTAAACTATAATCATTCATTTCCCTAATTACTTTTTAAAACTATAATAATGATAGTACCTGTCATTGTTCAGTACCTATCATGGTTCAGAACATTTAAAGCAATTCACATGCCAGCTGCACTAAGTTTTAAACAATTGCTTTTCTCTTAGACTATAACTACTGTATATGGAGTTAGATTAGAATAGTTTATCTATGATCCCACAGCCGATCAAGATTTTAATCTGCAACTTCCAATTGACAGTTGTACTTTGGAGTGCTATACTATTCCAGATCACGGCAATAATACCTAATTTTTAAACGGGCTATGCATATTCCTTTTCTAATACCGTCATAGAAGAAATAGTTATAGCATCTCTTCACATAAAAAACACAGCGTTACAGAAAAGCCAAACACCAATATATGGGTGCAAGATCTCAGAAGAGCAACTGACCTAGTTGATCTGATTTATTAGGTTCCCATAGCTGGGGATAATGCTTCAGAGGATAGAATGCAGCACACAACTTCACTATATCTTAGAAGTAATTGCTTTGCGTAACTGCAATCACTTTGGCAAATGACAAAGAGTGTCTGTCAGCTCATACTGTTACCCATAAAGCATGAAAGGAGCCAAGGTGGCGCAGTGGTTAAATGCAGCACTGCAGGCTACTGCTAGATCAGCAGGTCAGCGGTTCAAATCTCACCGGCTCAGGGTTGACTCAGCCTTCCATCCTTCCGAGGTGGGTAAAATGAGGACCCAGATTGTTGGGGGCAATATGCTGACTCTCTGTAAACCGCTTAGAGAGGCCTGAAAGGCCTATGAAGCGGTATATAAGTCTACTGCTATTGCTATGAAACCTCTCTACAGTGACAAATTACAGGTAGTCCCTGATTTACAACAGTTCATTTAGTGACCATTGAAAGTTATAAGAGTACTGAAAAAATGACTTATGATTGTTTTTCACATTTACAACTGTTGCAGCATCCTCAAGCTCATGTGATCAAAATCAGGATGCTTGAAAACTGGATCATATTTATGATGGCTGCAGTGCCCTGGGTCATGTGATCCTTTTGTGACCTTCTAACAAGCAAAGTCAATGGGGAAGCCAGATTCACTTATCAACCATGTTACTAACTTAACAACTGCAATGATTCACTTAACAACTGTGGCAAGGTCGTAAAATGGGACAAAAGTCACTTACCAAATGTGTCACTTAGCAACAAAAAATTTGGGCTCAGTTGTGATTGTAAGTTAAGGATTCCCTGTATCGAGTCTACATTACACTGGTTTACACTAAAGTAAACCATTATCTCTAGAAGTAAGTCTACCAAATATGAATAGCAACAGAAATCTGACTGTCTTGCCACACAAGAGTCATTTAAACTAAAACACTAAACCTCATATATATCAAACACCTCCTCATATGAGAATGAAGATTCAGAAATACCAGCTAATCATTAGTTATGCTGGCTAGGAACTATAGCTTTTGTCATCTGACAAAGGTACATTATTTCTATTTGAACTGCTATCATGTTCTGGAAAAATGACTCCTTAAATGCTTTTTAAAATGATGATATAGAAAAAAATAGATCACAAGTCAACTTTTTAAAATTTAATCACGGGCACAACTGTGAAGTAATCTAGAAACTCCTTCCCACCCATGTATCACCTTAAATATTACAACTTTTCATGTACAAATACCAGAATCTCATACAAGATTTTATCTATTCTGTCTTTCTACACATTTATGTGTGAATGTTTTTTTTAATCAATTTCATTTTGGAAATTTGAGGCTATCACTTGAGGCTGGTGCTTCGATTGCAGCTGTCCCCAGCCCCTGTTCATTGCTGTCATCCTGATTTGTGAGCATGGCAACGTCTGCTTTTTCTCATGTAGCTTTGCTGCTGTTCTCCAGCAAGGAAAGCATCTACTAATGAAGTCAGTGAAGAAGAGGAATGGATCTGATTTCAGGGCATCACTGGCATTCTCAAGACTGTTCTGTCTGCATTTCCTCCCACATTTGGGCAGTTCTCAATTTAAAATAATGCGAAAGAAACAAAGATACAGAAAGACAATATAAGAGACGTAGCCCCAGAGAAGACAGAGATACACTGCTGGGATTGAGATAATTAGCTGGGGTCAGTAGAATTAGCCAAAAATGACTAAACCCTGGACAGTCATTCTCCTGGTTCAGGGAAAGGAAGTAATGAAACTGACAAACACAGGGAAAGGGGCAAATAAGCTACAAAAGTTTGAGAAAGGTGCAGATGTTAAAACTTACTCTTCAAAGCAGTGTAAAATGGAACAACCCCCCTCCCCCGCTATTTTTTTTCCAAACAGCAAAACTTTTTGGAACCTGAACAAGAGTTGGTATCAAAAGTGGCAAGGTGAATATGAAAGGAAGACAAAAAATGACAGCTAATAAATAGGACAAATGCTTTGAGAGAGAAATAATTGTGACTGGGGACGATAATGCCCTCACTTTCAAGCACTCTCAAAATAGGCCTCCAATCTCACCTTCAACATGCCTTATCTTCATAATGAATGGCAAAGTATTACATATTTTCCAAACCTTGCACCTTTAGTGGAATTGTGTTAGCTTCACAAAAAAGGTAATATTTCCAAAATGGTATATTATGACAACCTAAGGATGTTTCACTCATAGGATGTGGCTGGGATGAATGCTGTTTGTCCCAAAAGGATATTAGTGCAATTGATATACAATAGTAAAACTGAAGTACTGACAAGATTCTTTACTTCTCCTTAATTTGACAATATCAATTCAAAAATTAGATTGATAGACCAATAGAAGAGATACTGTATATGTACACATATTCATCATACACATATACATAAACACACACATATATGTAATATATAAGTAATTCTCAACTTACAACCACAATTGAGCCCAACATTTCTATTGTTAAGTAAGACATTTCTTAAAGTGAGTTTTGCTCCATTTTACAACCGTTCTTGCCACAGTTGTTAATTGAATCCTTGCAGTTGTTAAGTTAATCGCGTGGTTGTTAAAAAGATGATTGCATGATCCCAGCACAATGCAAAAGGAGATTACATGATCTCAGGACACTGCAATCATTATAAATATGAACCAGTTGCCAAGCATCTGAGTTTTGATCACATGACTGTGAAGATGCTGCAGCTGTCATAAGTGTGAAAAACGGTCATAGATCACTTTTTTTAGTGCCACTTTAACTTGAACGGTTACTAAATGAATTGTTGTAAGTTGAGGACACCCCCACACACGTACACATATACACACTGTTGTTAAAATATTTCTAATTACAAACGGTACAGCATTTTACTGTAATTCATTTCATCACTGCTGATTAATTTTTCTTGCCATACAAGGCAAGTTGAAGGAAAGGTAATTTACTTTGTAACCAGAAGCATAGCAAAATGATTATATCAATTCAAAAGCCTGAACTGACACAGTAACTGGAGCTTCTTTCTTGGCAGCTATTCTAGTGGCTTGAGAAAAACACCCCTGACTCATCTGTTCCTATTAAATGTTCTCATTGTCAATTAAATGTATTCAGCAGAATATTAGAACTGAATTAATGTCTCACAATTCCATAAATTATAGAAAATTTGGAGAAAAGTTTTATGAATCCGTCTCACTTGGACACTTCTTATATATTTTTACAATTATTTTATATGGAGAGCCAGTGTGGTGTAATGGTTATGGTGCTGGCCTGGAAACCAGGAGTCTGAGTTCTAGTCCCGCCTTAGGCAGAAAAACCTGCTTGGACTAGTTATACTCTCTCCGTCCCTCACCTAACAGGGTTGTTGTTGTGGGGAAAATAGGAGAGAGGAGTATTAGGAATGTTTGCCACCTTGAGTTACTCTTAAATAAAGGTTGAATAAAAATAAATAATCAATTAAATTTTTCAAACACACATATATGTGTGTACATACATACATACATACATACATACATACAAACATACATACATACATACATTTTCCATCCCATTGTAAGTCCTCTTGCTAATCTTCCATTTCAAACTGAAGTATTTTCAGAAAAGATCTTATCAGTTTAGGCATCATTTCGCTCATAGAGTTCTTTAGGATCATTCTTCACTGTTCTATTCTTGAAATCTTAATGTTATTGGGGCACCTATTTTTTAATGTGTAATGACCTTCTCTTATTGTATTTGTAGATTTTTACAATGAACCCAAGTAAAACTGTTTTCCATTACGTTTCCTGTGGTCCCTCCAACGTCTTTTGCCCTAAACCCAGAAAATTGACAATGTTAAATTTCCCAATGTCATTTGACTGGCATACCCAGGAAATACTCTGACAGGGTATATCTAAGCCAGTAACACTGTCTCTTATAAGAAATTGCAAAAGAAGATCCATAGCCAAATGGCCCCATCCAACTTCATGATTCTTTTCTAAGATCTGTATCTTCCATGCTTGATTTCTTGACTGCCTTTTCTATTATTTTCATAAAGATGTATATTTGGATATATCCTGATACAACGATGGAGTTCATTGGGTTGGTCTTAGTGGCTTATTTAAAGCCCATTATGGTAGTTTCATGGCTTAATTTGATACTATCCAATTATGATCCATGATTTTAAAAACTATGGTGATATATGACAAGTGAAAAGAAGTGTTTGAGTGATCTCACTATTGAATTATACTACCTTTTATCCAGAAACTGTAAAGGGACAGTACTCATCCTTGTTGCAATACCTGCTTAGTCCAGCCTGACATTCAAAATCTGGAATGTGTGAGTGTGTGTGCTAAATTACACTTCTTCGTCAACTCCCACCTCTTTTAATTTTAAACATTTATATCCTACAGTTTATATTTTCAAAACTTATATTTCATCATTTCTTGTTGGCTACTTTGTTAGCCACCTCATGACTGAAAACGGGGCAATCAGATATACTGAGATTTATTGATAACAGACCTACCTGTTATTTCCATTGTTACTGATTTTCCCCCCTTCTTTGCAAGATATGGGATGCCAGCATCAAGACATTGAGAATTTAGGACCTAAACTTTGAAAGTTCTCTCAAAGTTTCTCAGCCACACTATATTTGAGGGAGGGGGATAAATTATATTGTGCATAGCTTTCTTTTGTTACCACCGCATCTTAAAAAAAACAACCAGTCATTCTAGGGAGGTGGGGTTTACAACTGTAAAAAAATATGCAAGGCTCTTTAGTCTAACGGGGAAAACTGAGCATTGTTAAAATAGGCAAGTTCAGTCCGTCTGTGCAGGAAAGACAAGAGTTGAACTTCGGGGCGCCAGAATTAAATTAGGAGACTACCAAAAAAAAAAAAAAAGATCGCCAATCCCACAATAAAAAGCGTTATCAATTCCCTATTACTGGATTGCCTAAAAACCAAGAAATCGCGATTTAGGGATTCAACCCCCACCCCAAAAAAACCTCCTAAACATTTCTTCTCCTATCAACAGCACCAGGAGCTGTCTCCCCTTGAATATTTATTCTCCCCCGACTTTAAAACCTGATCTGCGCCCTCCTTTGCGAAAGTCGCTCCATAACTGCCCCAAACTCCCGGTAGCTGCCACGACTGGCTTTGGCGGACAGAGGGCGACCGCTGTCCGATGCGACAAAGGGGGACCCATAGCCCGCTATGGGATCTCCCTCCCTCTGAGAAGAGGCGCTCTCCTACCCCTTAGCCCAGGCAGACTTTCAAAGCTTACACATTGCCCACCACTGGCAAGGGCGAGTGGCAGCCGTAGGTTTCTCCCTGGGTTTTCACCGCCTGGTGCTGGGAAGGCTCCAGCCCGCCATTGACCCCCCTCCACCCTCGACGTGCTCGGGGTTGCTGTGAGGGCGGCGGTAATGGGGGCTCTTCGTCCGAGGTGCCTTCCTCCTCTTCCTCCTCCTCCTCCCCGTCGTCCTGCTGCTGCTGGGTGAAGGTCACGCTTCCCCGCTCCTTAATTCTTTTGCTCGTGTCTGACATGCCGCCGCGGCGCTTTAGCTTCCGCTCGGTAGGCACCGGCGGCCGCCCCTCCGCTCAGTTGCTGGTAGCCGCTGGGGGCAAAAGAGGAGCAGAAGGCGCTGCCGGCGAGCGAGCAGCCAGCCAGCCGCGGGAAAAGCTGCAAAGGTTTCCTCCCGGCCGCTTCCCGACCTTCCCGAAGCGCAGCGAATCCGACAGGGAAACCGAACAAGAGTCCGAGCGGAGACCGAGAAAGCCCAAGCAACTCGAAAGGCAGAAACGAGGCTCCGCTGCTACCGCCGCGCCTTCTCACCGCCTCGTGCTGGGGCTGAGCTGAGGGACGGAAGACGCAGGAGGGCGTCCGCCATCTGAAGATAACGGTCCGTCAGCGATCAGAAGGCGAGGAGCAGGACTTCTTCGTCCCCCTTCCGATCAACACATCCGCACCGAGGCGAGGAAGCGCGACGCCGGGCAGTTGCAGAATCGGCGGTAGGCGCTGCTAGAAAAATAAATTCCGGCCGCGGTGCAACTTGGACGCTGCTTGCAAATGCTCTCCGAGCAGCCCGTTTCCAGCGCTTCCGAGGCGTGCATTTGCTAATGGAATTGGCTCACCCACGTGTACTACTTTTAAGAGGCGAGCATCCCTTCCAGTGTGAGACGTAATACCACCTGCCTGTCAGCCGTGCCCTTCCGCCTTTTCCCTCAGGCAAACAGGCAACCCGGTCCCTGTGCAAATCAACAAATGCAGCTTCGATCCATCACGAGAAAGAACCCATTCGGCCTCTGCCCAGCTCCGCGGTCGTGGGTTGTTTTTTTTTTTTTTTTTTTTTTTTTTGAGTAACCGTCCTTGAATGAAGGAGGAACTTTATGCGTATAACAACCCATTGGAGAATTTCAGTTCTGTCTCCTTTATTTTTACCGTAGGCGGTGCAGGAAGCAGTTGTAAGATGCTGGAAGACAAAACGAACTCGGCTTTGCATTTTGTCCTTGGGTTCTGCTATCTTGGTGTCCTCCCGCGGTTGAGGAGCACCAGCTCACCGTTAGTGGGACTCCTTTATCTCACCCATCATTTTCTGGATGTGCAATGGGAAAAGCACAATTGTATCCTTCACTAAAAGCTGCCAAATGCCCTGGGCCAGACTTCTGTGCCGTGAATTTTTTTTAAAAAAATAAACCCTCTAATGAACTCCATATAGCATTCTGGACTAACCAACCTTTGGTCTAGCAGGCTGTGGAAACTCAGTTCATATGTTTTTTTATGGTCCAGTGCATCATAAAAACCCAGAGATTTAGGTTCATTGAATCAACCATCATTCAGTTAAGTGAGGATAGCCATATAATATGAATTACAGTCTCTATATGTTAAATAACCTTCCAATAGTTGTTACCTTAATGAATGGTCTCTACAATGTTGCATATTAAGCTTTACCATACCACTACATTTTATTGTTTTATGATGTTACTATTATTTCTCAAGTGTTTATTTAAAAACACTTAACAAGTGAAAGGTTCCAATCTATGCATTTGATGAAGTTTTCTCAGGTCCATTAAGTCTGTACTGTAATGGTGTGTTAGCCTTTAATGGGCCATTAGTCTAATTATATCAAGTACAATTATTATAGTACTAAATCATTATTATAAAGGTTTCAAGGATCAATTTAAACATCTTTCAGTTGGTCATTCTCAAATCTAGGGATTTAAAACCTTCTTATAGCTCTTATATGCAGGCAATGTGAGATAGAAAGTACATTTTTAAACTGAAAATTACAAATCAAGGATGAATACTTTTCAGTTTTATTTACGGTAGTTTTGAAAATATTTACATATACATATAATTTATATATAGAATTAAAATAAATGATCAGACATTATAAATATTTTATTTAAATAATTTTATATTTGTTAATATATAGTATTTTTCATAACATAATGTATAAAATTGTTTTTTCCTTTTTTTTAATTTTTTTTTTCTGCATAATATTTTTATTTCCGTTTCATTCTATACAATCACATGTTTACTGTGCATAACCAGGGCATATAACATTGAGTAATAACCACAACCCTCACTTATATAGAAAGTGTCCCCTACAATACAAACCGAATATACCACCTTGACCCACCATACACGAACCGAGCACTCTTAACATCTTGCACCAAGGAGTACATCAGGGCAATTAGGACAACAAAAAGATCGTACATTGCCACCTTGATTGCGTCCGCTGAGTCGCGCCCAGCCGCCCTGTTTAGGATAACCCGCTCCCTCCTAAACAGGAGGGATACGGGGGACCCCTTGCAGGGTAGAGCTGAGGACTATGTCCAGTTCTTAGCGGACAAAGTTGCTCGGTTTCGATTGGATTTGGACTCCGATTTTGCAGATCCAGCCGAGGCACAGGAGGAAAATCTGGCAGACCATCACTGGGTTGAGTTTCAGGATGTTGCCCCTGGTGATGTGGACAAGGCCATGAGAGCTGTGAGTGCCTCCACTTGTGTACTGGACCCGTGCCCCTCCTGGCTGGTTGCCAACAGCAGGGAGGTGACACGGGGCTGGATCCAGGCGGTTGTTACCGCCTCCCTTCGGGAGGGACTCTTCCCCTCCGCACTTAAAGCGGCGGTGGTGAGACCCCTCCTGAAGAAACCATCTCTGGATCCAGCCGTGCTTAACAATTACCGTCCAGTCTCCAACCTCCCCTTTGTGGGGAAGGTTGTTGAGAAGGTGGTGGCCCCCCAGCTTCAGCGGACCTTGGAGGAAGCTAGTTATCTTGACCCATTCCAGTCCGGCTTCAGGCCTGGTTACAGCACAGAAACCGCTTTGGTCGCATTGACCGATGACCTCTGGAGAGCCAGGGATGGAGGCCATGCCTCCATCCTGGTTCTCCTTGACCTCTCGGCGGCTTTCGATACCATCGACCATGGTATCCTTCTGCGACGACTGCGAGAGGTGGGGGTGGGAGGCACTGTTTTGCAGTGGTTCGCCTCCTACCTCTCAGGCAGGTCGCAGTCGGTGTTAGTTGGGGGGCAGAGATCGACCCCTAGGCCCCTAACATATGGGGTGCCACAGGGTTCGGTCTTATCCCCCCTACTATTCAACATCTACATGAAACCGCTGGGTGAGATCATTCGGCGGCACGGGATAAGATACCATCAATACGCGGACGATACCCAGTTGTATCTGTCCACCCCGTGCCAACTCAGTGAAGCGGTGGACGTGATGAGCCGGGGCCTTGAAGCCGTTAGGGACTGGATGAGGGCTAACAAACTTTTCCTCAGGGAAAAGGGCGGCCTATAAATAAACTTTCCAATTCCAATTCCAATACACCCTCTTTCAACCCCCTCCAACTTTCATTCTCCCTTCTCACATACCCCTCTACACCTACTTCCCCTCCCCCTCTATCTAACCCTAACCCTATCACTCCCTCTCTTAATCCATTCCCTCCCTTCCTTCTCCTCCTCCTCTCTCTCACTTTCTCCACCCTCCTTCTTCTTTCACTCAGCCCCTCCCTTCGGTATACTTCTATTACCTTCCAATATATTCGGTTTGTTCTGTTTTAACACTAACATTAAAAAACCACAGTATACAAGTGCAATCATGTACCTTAAAGTTTAACACATATTATGTTTCCCCCCTCCCCCCCTCCCCCTAGATCCCCACCTCCCTTCCCTCCCCCCCGACTTCCCAGAGACCATACATGGTATAACTTTTTAACAACCACAGTCTAGAATATCTCTACATTGATCTCAGCTTCTTACTGTTACCCAAATTTTAAACAGTTTGAGTTCTTACTGATGCTAAGCATAAGCTATCTGGAGTTTCTTAATCCCATGTTTACTTTGTATATAATCAATCCATTTTTTCCAGTCTCGTTTATATCTCTCGTTTGAATGTTCTTTGAGATATGCTGAAATTTTTGCCATTTCGGCTAAGTTTATAACTTTTAAAGTCCATTCTTGAATTGTAGGCAAATCTTTCTTCTTCCAATATTGCGCCACCAAGAGTCTTGCTGCCGTTATTAAGTACAGAACCAAATTAATCTCTGCTGCCGTAAAGTCAATACATATACCTAGTAAAAACAGCTGGGGGGTGAATTTTATCCTTCTTTTGAAGATATTTTGCAGAATCCACCATATTTTTATCCAAAATGCCTTAACATTACGACATGTCCACCATATATGAAAATATGTAGCATCAAGAGAACCACATCTCCAACATTTAGGTTGAACATTCGGATACATAGAAGCAAGCTTTTTGGGATCTAAGTGCCATCTATAAAACATCTTATAAAAATTTTCTCTCAGATTTTGTGCTTGTGTAAATTTCACATTTCTTACCCAAATTCTTTCCCATGTGTCCAGCATTATTGGTTCCTCAATATTCTGAGCCCATTTTATCATACAATCCTTAATCAGTTCCGTTTCAGAATCCATCTGTATTAATACATTGTATATCCTCTTTATATGCATTGAGCTTTGATCTCTTATTTGTTTAAACAAATTATCCTCAACTTTTACAAAGCCAATTTTTTGATCTGTTTTCCACCTGGCCTGTAGTTGACCATACTGAAACCACGTTTGAACTACCTTCTCTTCTTTAAGTACCTCTAAAGATTTTAATTGCAACACCCCTCTTTCTAAAATAAGAAGTTGTCTATAGGTGGTTCTATCATGTTTTTGTTCTGTATTCATATTTTCAATTGCATATCTAGGAATTGCCCACATGGGCAATTTATCATTTAGTTTGTGTTGGTATTTTTTCCAGACCCGCAATAAAGCATTTTTTAAAATATGATTTTTTAAATTCTTATCCAGTTTTTTGTTAAATAACAAGTAAGCATGCCAACCATATACCAAGTCGTGTCCCTCGATATTCAATATTCTATCATTGGTTAAATGAGTCCAATCACTAATTGCAGATAATGCCACTGCATCATAGTACAATTTTAAATTAGGTAATTTCAATCCTCCTCTTTCACGTGTATCTTGCATTATTTTCATCTTTACCCTCGGCTTCTTTCCTGCCCATACAAATTTGTTGATACCTTTCTGCCATTCTAAAAGATTCACATCTCTTTTAAGTATTGGTAACATTTGAAAAAGAAATAAAAAATTTGGTAAAATGTTCATTTTCACTGCCGCTATCCTACCCAGCAAAGACAAATGCAGTTTCTCCCACCTTTTCAACTCCTGCTGTATACTATGCCAAAGTGGTTCATAATTATGCTTATATAATTTCCCATTTGAGGTTAAGATATTAACTCCAAGATATTTGACTTTTTTAACTACCTCACATCTTAACATCGCTCCCAGTTCTTCCTTCTGCTTGATATTCATATTTATAGCTAATATTTTGGTTTTTCCTAAATTTATTTTAAATCCCGAAACCTGACCATATTGATTGATCGTATTCATTAAGACCCTACTGGATTCCTGCGGTTGTTCCAATATTATAACCAGGTCATCCGCAAATGCGCGGACTCTGTATTCTTGCTGTCTAATCTTAATCCCTTTTAGACCGCTCAAGCCCCGTATCTTATTCAACAATACTTCCAAGGTTATAATAAACAATAATGGAGACAGAGGGCAGCCCTGTCTTGTACCTTTTTCAATTTGAAAGGAGTCTGTTAGACTTCCATTGACTATAATCTGGGCTGTTTGCTGCTGATATATTGCACCAATTGACCGTAAAAAGCCATCTCCTATCTGCATTTTTTGCAATATCTTCAGCAGGAATTGCCAATTAACTCGATCAAAGGCTTTCTCAGCATCCAAAAATATAAATGCGGCCGGGAAAATTGTTTTTTCCTATAAACATTTCCTGGTCTTAATAAAATTACAACTTTAATTGCATTATTATTAATATTTGATAAGAGGGAAAACATTATTGCTATAATACTGATGATTTTTATTTGAAAATATGCTGCATCACAAAGTTATGAATAACAATCTTTATAAATGTGAAATAGCATGAGGCTATCATGCTTGACTCCCTTTACTGCATTATTAAAATATATTTAATTTTTATTAATTTTGATTTTTGGTTAAATGTAAATCATGGGCTTGTTGAACTCTCTATTGATTGGTGTGTGTACACAACACAGGACACAGGACTTCTAATTAATATACTTGAAATGTATTCCTTCTTTTCTTGCAACAGATAAGATCTTTGCCAGGTTGCCATCTGCAGCAGATATCGTACGATGTGATCAAGAGGGAACTTTGAGGCAGAGATCCAGTTCTCTTTAAGCAAAATGAAAAAGGCTGCCTTACATAATTTTTAATGAGTGAAGTACTTTAATGAGGACACTCCTAAAACTAGAAAATAATACAGAGTCTTAAATTAACTAGTTTCACTGCAGGGAGCACTACTAACAATAGCACAGTTCTTGAAAACGGTGGATTTGACTGCTGTGACTACAACATTTTAGCTTCACTTGGATGGCAGAACTTTTTGCAACATGCAACACAATGCTCGGACTGAATTGTCATAGACATAGGCTGTATTCCTTTGCTTTTCAGCTCCAGTCCTAAAGGGCCCTCCCATTTAAACGTAGGCTTATTAGAACCTCTGAAGTAAGGGTCACATTCATCTGAAGGAAACATCTCTGTCATGAAACATTATGCCCTAAGAACCTGTGTTTGCTGCAACAGGCTAACATGACAGTCCCTCTGGAAATCATTTTCCCATAGGCAATTTTTTTGCTCATTTACAACAGTTATTTTTAGTAAGTAATTACACAAGGAATCTTTGGACATCAAGACTTAATTTCCTTTTTTCACTGAGTTCAGAGTATTATACTTATTTCCAGGATACAGCAATTCTTTTTTCTTTTCTCAAGTCCCAGAAGAGATTTTTGGTTTTTACTTGGAAAAGCCAAGGATCCACTTCCTGAAATGGAGATGCATATGTTTTTTAAGGGAAAAATAATGTGCACACAGTTACATAAATATTTGTAATATGAAGGTGAATTAAGACAAATGAATAGGCTATTTGTTGACATCTAACCACCAGTTTCAAAAATAGTGTCAAAATATTTTCTTGGAAACCCTGCCTGGAATATTTTAGGAATTCGTTTTTGCAACTGTCCAGAATTTCAAAATTCTGAATATCCAATTGAAAGTGAGTCATATAGTATATTCATAAATAGTATAATTATTGATGTAATCAAATGTTAAATATAACAATGATTTGATACACTTTCAGCTGTTCTGCAACATATCCTTGACTATAGAGTCTTGCTGGTATTAGAAACTTCTGTTACTCTGTGTCATAGAATCATCATTTCACCAGGAAAATAGTTTTATAGTAGTTAGCAGTTCTTAAAATTAGGACTTGGTGCTTAGTTATTTTACTCAGACAGCATGTTTTATGCATTGGTCTTACTCAGCCACCCAGTAAATGTCCTAAGAATAAATCAAGAAAAGTATTATGCAAGTTTCTGTAAAAGTTAGAAAAGAGAAGTATGTTACTCAATGACTCAAAAACATCCTCACTGGGAGGAGTAGAAGGCAGAGGAAAGGGCCTTGAGGCACAGGAGGAAGAGCTGCTGTCAATGCAGAGGTGGATTGCTCCTGGTTTGGCCCGGATCAGGTGAACCAGTAGCGGTGGGGGTAGAAGGCTCTGCCCATCTGCTCGGACACTTCGGCGCATGCAAAAAAGCTTTGCATAAGCATGCACACAAGCACCGGTAGCACCGGGATTTGCAACCCACCTCTGTGCCAATGTAATAGATAATAGAAACCTGAGTGTGGGGCAGAAATGTAACATGTAAAGGTCTCAGTCAAGGGTTTTCCTAGAGGTCTGGATGGGAAACAACAGGTTTTGACTCTGCCCTGGTAAAACTGAGTAATTTTCACTTTGAGGGCCACTTGATTCTAGAAATTTACTATCCTTGGTTGCATTTATCAGTGCACACTCTGGGGGTCCTTCTGTATTTATGACCCAAAGTGGAGGCAATGTTTGTGCCTAGAAGGGCTTTTGTACAGCTTTGAGTTGCGCACCAGGAATTGTGGATCAGGAAGCTCTACACTCACTCGTTGCTGATGTAATCTATACTTCCTATATAGATCACTGCAATGTGCTCTTATGTGGCTGCTTTTGAATAGTATTCAGAAGCTTCAGTAGGTGCAAATGAAGCAGTACAGACAGTTATGCTCATACTTAGTTCTGTGCATACTACACCTCTGCTCTGTGAGCTGCATTGGTTACAGGTCTAATTCAAGGCATTGGGGATAACCTACGAAGCCCTGCATAGCATGTGAACAGCTTATTTGAGAACTGTCTCTTCTTTGTGACATCTACTCATCTCATTAAGTCCAGCAGAAGAAGGCTTCTTGCAAGTTCTGTCCACCAAGTATCATCTGGTGAGGAACACCCTTTTGGTTTGCTGCACTTGCCTATGGAACATCATTTTCCTTGAGATCAGGCTGGCCCTGAAATTGATGGCTTCTGGAAAGACTGAGCTTTCCTTGTGATTGTACTATATAACTTTTAATTGTTTGTTAGAAATAGAGGAGCATAATCTGAGGTTCGGCTAATATGGTTTTTTCTAGCACAATAAAGTTAAAGAAATTACAGGTTCATAAAAAGAGAGCTAAAGTTTAAAATATGGTTTTTAAAATTTTTCATGTTACAGATGCCATATTAAGAATATGGAAGCAATATAAACTCAGGCTGCACCTAGAAATATCTTTATTGATTTCAATAAACATTTTATAGAAAAGAAACAGTGGGCAAAACGCTTGGTGCATCTGCAAAAAAACTAGAAGATTTTGGCTACAAATTCATGCATTGATTCAAAGGATTGTTTGGAATAGATAGGATATTATACAGAGAAGAGAATCACAGTATAACTTTAGAGAAGGAAGTAAATCTACAACAGTATTTATAACTGCTGTAAAGAAGATCAGAATCCATTTCTTAAAAAAAATCTTTTCTATATTCTTGTATGTTTCTTTCCTTTTATTCTTTTTTCATTTCAACCTTTTCTTTTAGCCTTTCCTCATTTTCTTTTTTATTCCATTTAATTGTATTAATTTTTTACTCTTATTTTTAAAACTCTCAGTAAAATTATATTAAAAAAAGATAGTGAGATTTAAAATTGTGTTAGAAAGTCCAATAATGCTTAAGTTACTAAAGGTACATTGCTGGTTTAAATAGTTCATAGTTTTATCAGTTCAACCCTTACAAAAATCCTTTTAAGTCCAGCTTGACACTTTCAAGAATCTGTTGCTTAAGATATGCCATTAAGACTTTCTCTTAATACTTGAGGACTATTTTTTTTTAAAGAATGTCAGAATGTTGTCTTGTTCCCAGGAAGGTCAACCTGGTGACCAGAGTTACAATTGGGACTTCATGGCACAAAATTTACTTTAAATCAATAAATGAAAAGTGCTTGCCCAAAGCGCTTCTGATCTGTAAATTCAGCACCAGGTCTGTGTGGAATACCACATTAGGAATGCACTATGCATCTGCAAATAAAAATATGATGATGATTAGCAAAAGCAAATATTCCTTCCTTTAATTATCTACCTATAGAAAATAAAATAGCTCATCTATAAAACATGGATACACAAAACTTTGGTAAAACTAGGGAATGAAAACAGGTTTTTGAAAAAAGATACTAGGGAATGAAAACAGATTTTGGAAGCTCTTTTCCTGTTTACCTAGCACCGTTGCTAGGAGATAACATTTAAACAACACATTTAAAAATAATCAATTCAAACAACTCAGCCTTTGTTTATTGTCTTTGTAGTTCATCCCACATTATTTCACTACCATAACCTCACTAAAACATACTCTGCTGCAATAGTCCATCAAATAACTGCTGCTATATCCAATCATTCTAATTTGCATAATTTTAAATAAATGGGTCTACTATGCTTTTTAAACATAAGGTAGCTCTGGAAGCCCAAGATTGCTAGTTCATTTGTTCACACATGCACACTATTAATGGTGCACACAGGCTATTAAAAAAAAAAAGAGAGGGATTATATTCCGACCCACTTTTACATTTGCTTCTGCTGTTTCCAGTAATTGTAATAATCAATTTATGCTTTACTGGAATTGTGTACTCTCAAAGAAAGAAACTTCTTGGAGAAATTTGTGAAAGAGGATTCTCCTACACAACTTGGTTCAATTTGGATTGAACGATTTTATATTTAGCAAAACTGAAACATCGGATTAGCTGTGCTTTATAAAAGAGTTATGTCAGTGCCTTGACCTCAATTTTAGAGCTCCTGGAAGGTGCTTTTGCATCTCTGAGTAGGAGAAGTGATAGCCAGAGATATCATCTGAGCCTTTAGTGAAAAGTGGGTGTTTCGTGTCCATGTAAATAGAAATACAGGACCAAATCTTTGAAGCAGCAGGTTATGTACTTATTGGTGCTGGTGTTTCATCTTTTCAGTTTATTGAAGCCCAAGGGAAATGGAAACATTAAATGCTATTAATAATTGTTCTACGAATCTGCTAATTTTTAGCCGGGAGCAGTTACTTTATATTAAGGAAAATATTTTTCCCATTTTTCAGCCAAAGTACAACCCAAAGAATTACAATCCATAAATAAAAATCTAACACAAAAGTTTAAAGGAAGAAAAGGTGTTTAACTGATTTTATTTTTGCTGAATATTGTTGTTCCTGACTATATTAATATTTTTATCTCTGTTTGCTGTCACTCATGCAGTAATAGTTTAATGTTTTAAATAAATTCAGTTAGGAGAGGGGAAATAACAGTTGAATAATCAGACCCAACAATGGGTTCTGATTATTTATGAAATCCATCAGTTATTAACTGACCAAGTTATTAAATTAGATCATTTAATAAATCTGACCAAGATTAAATTTGAAGATCAAACCTTCTTTTTGTTCTCTTTCTGGTTGCAGTAGCAATGATAGTTTTATATTTTGGCAGAATAGCTGATTTCATATTATTTGAAATTTACAATATGGACAGAAATATCTTCATTTCTGCATTTATATGGAAAAATATAAATCCAAATAAATAATAATTCACTGGATCTCAAATCTGAATACATATGTACATGATTACATGAATATATAATATATTAATAAACAATACCTTACTTTGATTTTTGGGGGAAAAAAGTATAAGACTGATTTCTCCATGGGTGTTACACCAATGGACACAATTCTGGCCAAACAACATTATTTTAGTCCGCATACAAAATTCAACTTGATGAACAAAGAATCCATGCAGCAGTCCTTCCAGGGAGAGTTGAGGTGGCATAACAATTATATGAGGGGGAGAGGGAAAACAAAGCCATAGAATGAATAGGTATACTCCCAACCTCTATGTTATGTTTGACTCAAGTACTAGAGAGATGCATGATTAGTTAACAAGTACGCCTCCCTCCTGTTTTGATCATTTGTAATCTGATGCAGCTTCTAAAAAAGACTTCTTCTGACTGATGAAAGTAATTTGAACCCCTCGAGAATATTTGATAAATCTGGTATGAAATGATTGTGTTTATAAGTCCACTCTGAGAAACTGATGTAAAAGGACTTCAGTGCAGCGGATAATAAAGTGCAATATTCGTAAGGCAATGCAAGACCAAGATAATACAATTTGTGACATTACCCAACTTAATTATAGAGCATCATCCAGTACTTCTGCTGCATGTGAACTTTAACTTCCAGTTTCAAACTTAATAATATGGAAAGTCCTCGACTTATGCCCACAGTTGAGCCCAAAATATCCATTGTTAAATGAGACATTTGTTAAGTAGGTTTTTTCCCATTTTTACGACTTTTCTTGCCACAATTGCTAAGTGAATCACTGCCGTTGATAAGTTAGCAACCTGGCTGTTAGGTGAATCTGACTCCCCCACTGACTTTGCTTTTCAGAAGGTCGCAAAAGGCGATCATATGATATTGGGACACAGCAACAGTCATCAATATGAACTAGTTGTCAAGCATCTGAATTTTGATCACAAATCATGGGAATGCTGCAAAGATCATAAATGTGAAAGTTTTCAGTGCCTTTGTAACTTTGAACAGTCACTAAATGAACTATTCTAAGTCGAGGACTACCTGTAGTCCTGATGTTATTACAGATGATATTACTGTTATTTTTTCTCTGTCCTCAATGCTACCTCTTTGAGGCAGGCGGAATGAACAAAGAACACTGTTATGTCTAGTGGTGAAGGCATCTAGTTACAAACCAGGAAACTCTGAGTTCTAGGCCCACTTTAGGCATGAAACATGGCTAGGTAACTTTGAGCCAGTCACCCTCTCTCAGCCCAATTCATCTCTCAGGTTTGTTATGGGGAAAATAGGGGAAGAAAAGAGTATTAAACATTTTTGCCATCTTGAACTATTTGCAAAAAATAATAAAATGCAATAAATAAATAAGACAATGATGTTTGTTCATTTATTTGTTAAATTTATTTGCCACCTAACTTGCCATGGGGCTACTCTAGACAGCTTACAACAAGAAACAAGGAAGAAAATGAAAGAGTATAAACAGAACAGAACAAGTAAAATAATAGAACAATAAAATAATGAAAAAGAACACATTGAGAATACATCAGCTTGATAACCAAAAAGATGGACAGGTGAAGAGCAGAGCACAAAGAGGAGGGGAGGGGATTGGCCATCAATCCAGAAGCCACCACCAGCATGAAACTCCCCCATTTGGTCCTAAGGCCAACCAGCAGAGCCAGGGTTTTAGGTTCTTGTGTAGGAATAGTCAGATAGGGGCATATCTTACCTTAGAAGGTAACGTGTTCCAAAGGATGAGTGCTGCAGCAGAGAAAGCTCTTCTTCTGGATGTCAATAGTTGGACTTCTTTGACTGATGGGATCTGAAGTAGGACTTCTTTGCTGGCAAAAATAGGATGGACAAACCAGTTCATCAGGTAGCCTGGACCTATGCCATTAAGGGCTTTAAAGGTCATAATCAACACATTGAACTGCACTTGAGAATAGACCAATAGCCAGTGAAGTTTGCAGAGCTGTAATGTAATATGGGCCATTCTATGGACCCCAAAGACTCCTCTGGATAGTAGAATAGCTGCACTTTGCACCAGTTGAAGCTTTCAAATGGATTTCAAAGGTAGTCCTATTGCAGTCCCACTTCTGCATTAGTCCTGATGACCTTAGCAACAAAATAAGAAGATGCTGGAAGCAGATGGTCACTTTAGTGATAACTAGAAATTGTTTTATGCTGCATGGAGAAGGCAATGTTTAACCACTCCTGTATTTTATCAAGATAACACCATGTATATCCAAGATAAAATAATTGACTATGTAGTGCAGGATTATGAACAGTCAACATGCTGCTGAGAATCCTTCATTGTATTAATGGTATTTAAATTAAAGAGATCTTTAGTTGCTGTTGTAGCTACAGTATGAAGAAAAAGTCTATGGAGATTCTCAGTCATCCAGGTCATAGTTGTCTCAATGTGCTTTTTCAAAAGGCAACTGGACTGTTTAATCTTTGAGGAAGAAGAACAAAATGTTCTGTTTCTCATCCAAGAAACATCATCAGTTGTAATGGTTGGGAGGATGGAAGGCTAGGTACTGATAGTTGAGACCCCTCCCATTACAACTGATGAAGTTTCTTGGATGATAACTTCTTTCTCAAGGAAAAAACAGTTCAGTTGTCTTTTGAAAAAGTATCTTTGAGATATGAAGAAAAAGAACACCTGAAACCTCAAAGACAAAGTAGTAGCATGAAATTGTTATACTGTATAATAAGCCTGAACCTGAAAAATTTCAACCTCGTCAGTGATCAAATAATATCAGTTAGATTGAATTATGACTTTTAATATGAAGATTATCCAACATTACCCAGAAATCAAATTGATTACATTAAAACCAGAAGGTGAAAAGGCACAGATATAATAGTAAAGATATAACCAGTAATTCATTGTGTATGGGTCATGAACTACTCATGAACAAATTCCAAATCAAGTTAAAATGGAAGAAGAAAACCAACTAGTTTCCATAATATTAACTTGTTACCATAAGTCCCAGAAGTTTTCCCGGAGCCACTGAGATGCCAAAGAGAATGAAACTCCAAGATGCCAAAGAGATGTATTGACCACATCAAGCTCTGGAATGTCTTTAGGAAAATTAGAATCTCAGAATATCTCATTCTCATCATCCAAACATTTACACAATCAGGAAGCCACAGTCTGAACAAAATCATGGAACTAACTGGCAGTGGCTTAATAATGGGATGAAAGGCTGTATACTTTGCCCTTATTTATTTAAGCATTTCAGTACATTTATATGCTGAATATAAAGTGAAATTGGATTAGAAAAAGATGAATGTGAATTTAAAATTTGAGGAAGTAATGTTAATAATTTGGGCTATACTGATTACATACTCTGATAGCTAAAAATGCAAATGATCTGGAAACTCTAGTAATAACAATTGATGAACTCATTGAAAAATGGCCCTAAGATTAAATATAAAGAAAACCAATCTGATGATAGCAAAAATAATAACCAGCTTTAGAACTGACAATGAAGATATTGAAGATGTGGATACTTTCTGCCTTTTACTATCAACAGTAACAAAACCATCAGTCCAGAAACATGCCCCAGACTAGCATTTGGTAGAATAGTAATGAATGCTTTAGAAAATATCATATTGTGCATATATACTTACAAAGAATAGAATTGTATAGGCAATGGATGTTCTACCCTGTTTCCCTGAAAATAAGACCTCCCCGGATAATAAGCTCAATTGGGCTTTTGAGCACATGCACTAAATAAGCCCTCCCCTGAAAATAAGCCCTCCCCAAAATATTACAACACAGCAGCAGCCCTGAGGTGACCACGCTCACCATCTCCTGCACCTCAAAAAGAATATGACCTCCCAAAAATAAGGCCAAGCGTTTATTTTGGGGGTCAAAATAAAATAAGACCCTATCTTATTTTCGGAGAAACAGTAGAAGATAAAAGTTGGACTCTGAAGATGCAGGATACAAAAAGTATTAACACTTTTGAACTATGGGTTGAAGAAGACTCCTAAGAATACCCATCTAGCCAATAAAATGAACCAACAGAACTTAGACTGAATTAATAGTTATTATTTGAGACACCATTATTATTATAATTTGGATACATGATGCACATACTTAGCTTTCTGGAGAAAACAATATTTGGCAAAAGTGGAATAAAAATGAAAAGAGACAACTAACAGCAACCTAGATGGACTCAGTTATAGCTACAATGAGTGTATCACTGGAAGATCTGAAGGACCATGTTGGTATAGAGTGTCCTGGAGAAAATTCTCTGTAGGTCAACACCAGTTTGACAGAACATAATCAATCATATTATTACTGCAATCATTTAGAGGAATGGGTAATTTGAAAAATCAGCATGTTCAATAAACAATGAAACAGCGTTTCTTTCATCTCTTTCCCAACAGTGCAGTTAGACTTTGCACACATTTCTGTGAAGTTAATTTGCATAGTGGTTATCTGGATAGTGTCCTTTTTATCAAAATAAGGACCAGCCATAAACTTTCTCATATTTGATTAAATATTCCATGCCCTGAAATAAAATAGCAAATAACTAAGCTGTTTAGAATCTATTCTCTGTTACTGAACTGACAAACATTATATGCAAAGAAAGTTTAGGAAATATCCATTGATATGTGTCTGTGGTGGGTTGCAGGCAATACGCCCTGATACGGGCATACCGGTGCCTGCCTGGAGCATCGGGTACCGTTCTGGTACGGTGCTCCGGAGGGCCAACCTGCCCGCCTGTCTTTAAACTCTTTGGCGCTTCAGCACACAGTGCATACAGCAGCTGGAGCATCACGGAGGCATCACTGGAGGGTAGGACACATGCACGTGCTGCGCATATGTGTGCATGCACTTTGTACATTCTTGTGGAGGACGCTGGGCCCTGTTGCAACCGTACCAGTTGCAACGGGATCCGGAACCCACCTCTGATACGTGTGCACCTGAATTGATTTGTTTGTTGTTCAGAGAGACTGCTACAAAGACGTTCCTGAATAGGACAAATTGGAGTTGGAATAAATAATGGAGTCTGGAGGATTCAATTGCCCAATTTCTATTGAGCAATTTTTCACACGCATCTATATACTTTCTGTTGAGATTTATATCTCAGTGGGAATCCTATTTTCTGAATCAAGACATGTGATAGCTGGATAAAACTGGATTTGAAAATGAGATTCTATAGAAACCAAACTGTTGTTCATGAAGTCTCTTCTCCCCTTCTAAATTAAGAAAATTGCACTCATATTTATTGCCAGTGACAAATGAAATTCAGAGTCATGATGGGCAAATGTGGAACCAGCACAGTACATAATTAGTAATGATTTCCCCCACTGCAAACAGCTAAGCCCAAATAAACTTTCAGAAAGCTTAATCACAGCGTAATTGGAAAGTCAGACATTAAGTTAATGAGAGATTCAGAATAGCAGAGATACAACGGCGTTGATAAATTAACAAAGGTAATTACAAATGAATATTATGCAGTTGATTTTAATGCACAACATTTCTTCTCAGGGTGAATAATATTTAATATTTCTATCTACAGATGGTTAGAAGAATGCTGGCTGCCATAAAGCAAATTAATATATTAAGCAATATCTGGCCATAATCAAGATAAATAATGCATTGTGTAACACTTGTTCTGGTGTATTGAGTGAAGCGCAAGCAGCTACAAATCAAGCATTGAATACAAAAAAGGCTTCATTTCAATGGTCAAATCTTAAATTTTAAATGAATCTTAACATATAATTATTGGATATAAATAGATAAATGCTTAAGGGCCAGATACCAGGTGCATATAGATGATTACAGTGTTGTAAGGGTATGTGGGAAAGACCTTGGGAGACAGAGCAAAGAGATGTTAAGTACGGAATAGTCCGGTAAAGGATACCACAGCAGTGTCCCTTAATGGTAAATCTTAAGCAGAGCAGGATAAAATTCTGCTAAACAGAATTTGGCAGCATGCTACTGACCCAGAGTCATCCATGTGAGCAAATAGGATTTGTCACAACGACTAGGCCACCTTCTTTCTCTAAAGAAAATATGCACCTGCAGTTAATTGTAGTTAGAGAGACTTATTATGGATTTAGGCTTTCCTATGTAACATGTTCTCTCATAAACTAAATGTAAGGTGACCAGACGATTTTTCAAAATTTGTCCCATGTCCTGCTGCATGTTCAAAAAGTCCTGATTTAAAAAGGATGCCGTTAATTTTTTTTTATTTCTCTGAAGTGTCATTCCCGATGTGGCCTATAGAGGGCAGTGGTTTCCCTCCCTCTGCTCAGCTTGCTCACAGGCCTCCCTCCCCTCCTGCTCTTCCGATCATATCTCCCTTTCTTTCGATCTGGTTGCTTTTCTCCGGTCTCCTTTGGTGAGGGGGGGGGCGGGAGGGGGGAGAAGATCTGTCATTTTCCTTCCTTTAAAACAAAGGGGGGGGGGACCCAGGATTTATTGCAAATAAAGAAATCCACCCCAAATGGATCGGGAGGCGGGATGGGGGAGGGGAGTGGGAATTAGGGGAAAGAGGGATTTTCCTCCCATGCCTTGGATTTTATTTATTTATTTATTTATTTTTTAAAAAGTTGCTTTTCTTGTATTTTCTTTGTTCGTTTGTTTGGTTGAGGGTGGGGGATGAGTGGAGAAAAAAAGAGAGAGAGATCTGGGAGCTTGAATTGGTGTGGCTGGAATTGGGGCTGCGCGATGGGGAGGGCAGTGTCTGTGTGTATAATTTGGAAGAGGCGGGGGGGATCGAGGAGATTTCCTTCTCTCTGCTGCTCTTCTCTCGGTTCCTTCTGTCGCATGGGGTTGGGAGTGAGTGGGTGGGGGCGTATGATCCACTCTTATTTTTTTAATCTATCCCTTTCCTACCTTGTGATCTCTCACTTAACAGCTGCAAATAAAAGACTCTACTAGCAATTCCCCTTTTGTTGCTGGTAAAAATCGAACACACACACACACACACATATACATTTTGACTGCTCTTTTTGTGCATCCAGTGTGAAGTGAGCAGGAATGAAGGCTGCACGCACACACACACACAGATTAATAACCCCCGTTTTGCAGCCCCAGACTCTTAAAAACTCATCCATCCCTCTTCATTCTTTACATTTCTCTACACATTTCTCTATTTATCGTATTAAGTCTGTCTCTTTTTTTAAAAATTATTATTCTGCTGGTCTTCCTGGGCAGCCTTGACACCCCCCCTCCCCCCCAAAGAAGAGGCAAGTTAGAAATTTAAATTTTCATCCAGCATGACTAAGGTGTGCTTTATCCAATTTTCTCCTCTTGAGCTTCTGTGGGCAAGGGCAGTCTACCTGCCAGTGTCAGGAGTCATGGGAAAGGATTTACAAACTCTATTCATGTAGACTTTCTAAAGAGATTTAGCGATGATGGCATAATAAGATGTCACAAGGCTTGCATGATGCCATATAATGAACTTGGCTGCACTGAGTCATTTAAAAAAAACTTACTTTTTTTAAAGGGGGCGTTCTATTTAGGAACCGTCTCCCTGCTTCCCCTCTGCAGATTCTGCTTGGTGGACCACTGGTGGTCTGTGAGAAAATTTTGGTGGTCCGCAGATAATAACATCTATATCATTCTGGATTGACTTGGAGTGCCTGCCTGCTGGTAAGTGAGCCGGGGTTTTTTTCTTTTATTTTTTAAATGTATTTTAAAATAATATTTTATTTATTGTGCATAGGATTTTTTCAAATAGTTTTATTCTGTGTGGATTCTTTTTTTAAATTGTCTTAGACTATATTTTAAATAGTCAGGAGTCATTGACACTGAATTCGCACTTTTAATAATCAGGAAGCATATACTGAGTTGCTTTGAAAAAAAAATCCAATAATTTAAAAATCCAATAATTTGTTTCCTAGTATAATTTGATTGCTTATTAGTAACCTATGACTATCACTAAGTGTTGTAGCTTATAATTCTTGATGAATGTATTTTTTCTTTTCTTTTCTTTTCTTTTATGTACATTGAGAGCCTATGCACCAAAGACAAATTCCTTGTGTGTCCAATCATACTTGGCTAATAAACTATTCTACTCTACTCTACTCTACTCTACTCTACTCTACTCTACTCTACTCTACTCTACTCTACTCTACTCTACTCATTTCTATTTCAATTCTAATAAGGAATTTAGCTTCTCTCTCTTGAAAATGTAAGCTAGCATAAGGCATTATAATGCAAGCTAGCCTTAGCTTTCAAACAGTTCATTTAGTGACCAAAGTTACAATGGCATTGAAAAAAGTGAATGATGACCATTTTTCACACTTAGCGACCATTTGCACACTTAGCGACCGTTGCAGCATCCTCATGGTCACGCGATCAAAATTTTGATGTTTGGCAACAGATTTGTATTTATGATGGTTTCAGTGTCCTGGGGTCATATAATCACCTTTTGACAAAGTCAAATGGGGAAACCAGATTCACTTATGCTACTAACTTATCAGCTGCAGTTATTCACTTAAGAACTGTGGCAAGAAAGGTGGTATAGTGACCAAAGTTACAATGGCATTGAAAAAAGTGACTGATGACAATTGTTCACACTTAGCGACCATTTTCACACTTAGCGACCATTGCAGCATCCTCATGGTCACGCGATCAAAATTTTGATGTTTGGCAAAGGGTTACAATTTATATTTGTAAATTGTAGTTATGTTGAAATAAAAAAATATTACAATACTATTTTTGCGTTGTATGAAAATTTTTGTTGCTCTGTATAAAATTTTTAATCAAGTCCCCCCCCTCCTGGTCAAAGGTGTCCCTCTTTACCAATCTGAAAATCTGGTCACCTTAACTAAATGCCATGGTATCTTCTTGTACATATGACGTTTGGGAGAAACAGGAAGCATAGTATAACGGGCACTGATTTCAGGAGCAGGCGAAGAACTGTAAGTAGCATTTTTTTCTCTTGCTCACAATGTCTGAGCAAGAGAGGAAATATAAATATAAATAAAGTGGATTGAAATATAAGCAAACAAAGAAAAAATACTCAAAGAAAGCAAAAGATTGCTATTAATGTAAGGTGACCAGACGTCCCGCATTTGGCGGGACAGCACGCCTTCTCATAATTTTTCCCACATCCCGGGCCGTTCCCAAAAGATCCCACTTAATTTTGGCACCTTCTTCGATCGCTCGCTCCCCCGCCCATCCACTGCCGCTCGCATGGGCGGGGTAGCGTAGCGAGTGAGCGGGTGGATGGGCGGGGGAGCGTGCTCGCCTTTCCAGCCCCACTTCCAGACAAGCCGTGGGAAAGCCTCCATGAAAAGAGCCACCTGGGGCCACCGCTTCTCCGAACTCAGACTAAGTGACGGGCGGGGTAGCGTAGCGAGTGAGCGGGCGGATGGTGGTGGGATCGCTGCCCGCTGCACTGCAGCTGACTCGCCCCGGGCGGGCTGGGAGGCTTTGGGCATCCGGGCGGGAAGAGCCGTGAGCGGATGGTGGTGGGATCGCCTGGTCCAAGTGAATCCCTTGCAGCTGTTGGCGACTGAAAGCTTCTCCTCCGAAGCGCGGAGGAAGGCAGAGCGGCGCTCGATGCGACTCTGCTACTTCTGCTGGAGGAGCCCCTAGATAGGGAAGGGGCGGAGCAAGGGAGCGCAAGCGGTGGATACATATACAGACGGAGCTCTCCAGGCACAGGAGTGCTGGAAAAGTGCTCCGCTCATGCACCCACCGGGATGGAGCACGCTCGCTCGCTCGCTCCAGCCACTCCCCCATCCGATAATTGTCCCCGGCTGCTCATCACTGAGCTGTGTCACACTAGGGCTGTGATGCAAAGCAGGGAAAGCTAAAATCCACCTAGCACAGAAACCGCGCTTGCCAAAATAGGGCAGCCTTTCGAGAAGTGATCAATCGTTGCAGCAGACGGGGAGGGGGGGATTGATCAGGGTTGCCTAGGTGGAGAATGTGGGAGGGCAGAAGACAGGCCGATTGCCAAGAAGGTAAACTCCAGCGGCAGTGCGCCCCGGGGACATCCAGCGTTTGTTGCAATAACAAACAGGCCGAAGGACACTCGGTCTGCAAACTAGTCTAGAAAGTCCTTCTTCACGCGCTTTTCCCTCTCAACCACACCCCTCTCGCGTTCTTCGGCCCGCTGGACCAATGGGGGCCTGGGGTAGGCAGAGCCCAGCGAGCCTCCCGGGCTGAGAAATTGGAAGGAGTGAAATTGCGAACACTCCGAGGAGTAAAAGTATTTAGTTGTTTGCTGCCTGTTGCGAAAGGTTTCCCGAGGCCCAGGGAATTTCAAAATCTGATTTAGGAACTTTGCTTTTAGGAACTGTAGAATTTCCTTTTACAATGATTTAGCTCAGTTAAATATTGTCAAGTAAATTAAAAGCAAGTAACAGTTACCAAAACAAGGGATATTCATAGGCATCATCAACTTAATAATTCATCGCTATTAACCCTGTTTTCCAAGCATCCTGCAGATATAAATAATGCATTTACCATGTTTATGTGACCTAGTTAAACAGGACCCACTGATCCCACTTAGTTTTTTTTTTTGTTTTTTTACTATTTGCTGACCTCTGTCTCCCGCCCCCAGTATATCTAATTCATTAGATTAGTACAACAAAACACAAATGCCAGTTTTGGAAAATGCATCCCCATCAGTATGTGAAGGAAAGGAATGTGGATCACTTGTGAGATTATGCCTGGGGCAGCAGGGATGTACAGTATACAGTATAGTATACTGTCTCTTAGGGTTTATTGAATATAGGAGAAGAATATGAGAGGGATTTGATGTAAAATAAGCTCTTTTAATGAATTCAAAATCAACGCAGCAGACAAGACATGGGAGTGAACATAATACACACTTTAACCATTTTTTTTTCTTTTAGCCATCAAATACTGCAGCAAGTGTGTCAGTAATAATAGCAAGACAGGCATAGGATTTTCCAGCCAGGTTAATTTTACTTTTTTATGGTTTTGATGTTGTATTTAATTTTATCTGTATTAGAAACTTATGAAGGCTGTGCAACATTTTGAGGTGATATAGAGTATGTAAAAGCCTGAATACAGTAGAACCTCTGGTCACAACCATCATTCGTTCCATAACTTTGGTCGCAAACTGATTTGGTCATGAATCAAACCTAATTTTGGAAATTTGGTGCTTACAAAAAAAATGGTGCAGAAGGGGAAATCAGCAGCGGGGGGGGGGGGGGAGAATGTGAATATTTTGGTCAGAAGCGTTCGTGACCAGAGGTTCTACTGTATAACATCTTCACTTAAGACTTGAGATTCACTTAAGATATAACATCTTCACTTAGGATTCACTTAAGAACTGTAGCAAGAAAGGTGGTATAGTGACCAAAGTTACAATGGCATTGAAAAAAGTGACTGATGACCATTTTTCACACTTAGCGACCATTTTCACACTTAGCGACCGTGGTCATGGTCACGTGATCAAAATTTTGATGTTTGGCAACAGTTACAATTTATATTTGTAAATTGTAGTTATGTTGAAATAAAAAAAACATTACAATACTATTTTTGCGTTGTATGAAAATTTTTGTTGCTCTGTATAAAATTTTTAATCAAGCCCCCCCCCCCCCCCGGGCCCAGTCAAAGATGTCCCTCTTTACCAATCTGAAAATCTGGTCACCTTATATTAGCCATACAGATGAACAAAAGCAATATGAAAATGATTTTAATTTAAAGACAATGTCTCTGGCAAAAGGCACCTGGGATAGAAAAACACTGCTGGACACATTTGACTCTAATCCAATGTTTTCAAAAAATACCACTGTCAGCACACTCAATAGATAATTTGCACAAATTAATCAATTTATTTCTTGAAATATTTTTGTAAAGACACAGGTTGTGGCCTAAATTAATAACTGATTCTTATTTTTTTCTGTCTGGTTCTTTGATGTTATGGGAAGGATGCATGTAGTTGCTTGGGAGTGATCAAGGAATGCTGTGCAGATCTGGGATGATGTGGTGAGGGGGCATGGGGTTAAGGTGACCAGATTTTCAGATTGGAAAAGAGGGACGCCCTTGACCGGGGGGGGGGGGGGGCTTGATTAAAAAAAAAATTTTTTGTCAAAAGTTCACCCCAGGACACTGAAACCAGCATAAATACGAATCTGTTGCCAAACAAAATTTTGATCACGTGACCATGAGGATGTTGCAACGGTCGCTAAGTGTGAAAAATGGTCATCAGTCACTTTTTTCAATGCCATTGTAACTTTGGTCACTAAATGTTTTCCCCCTCCTCGAGACTCCTCACTTCTTCCTTCATTCCTCTTGCTTATCTACCTTCACCTTATCTGTCTTCTGCTCTTTCCCTCTCTTCCTTCCTTTCTCCTTCCATCCTCTCTTCTTTCCTCACTCACTCCCTTCCTCTTTTTTTCTCTTCCTTCCTCCTTCCATTCTTCCAGCTTCATTTCTTTTGCCTATCTACCTTCTCTGTCTTTCTGCTCTTTCCATTTCTTCGCTTCTGTTCCTTCCTTCTTCCCTCCTTTCCTATTTCTTCCTTCTTCCTTCCTTCTGCCTATCTACCTTCACCTTCTCTGTCTTTCTACTCTTTCCTTGTCTTCCCCTTTCCTCCCTCCCTCCCTCCCTCCCTCCCTTCTTTGCTTTCTAGTTCCATCTTTTCTTCTTTCCTCTCTCCCTCTTTTTCTTTTTTCCTTCCTTCCTCCTTCCTCTTGCCTATCAACTTTTTTTATTTTTTTTGTTACATAGACGACACATACCCACAACAATAAAAACAAAACAAAAAGAAAAAAACCCATCATCACATATAGCATGTCATTTGGTTACAAGTGTTTTAACATTTATCATTCTTATACATTTATTATTTCATTTAATAGGTTATAATATACAGTTTGGGTTGCTTGGTTTACCATCCCTTCCTCCTGTTATAACACCACCTTATTTTCCCTTTCTTTTCTCCCTTCCTCCCTTCTCTACTTTCTTCCTTCCTGCTCTCCTTTCCCTTCCTTCTTCCCTTACCTTTCTCCTACTCCTGCTCTTCCTCTTCCCCTTTCTACCCTCTCTCCCCCTCTTTCTCTCCTTTCCATCCTCCTCTCCTTACCTCTTTCTTCTTTCCATCATCCTTTCATTCTCTCCTCCTTTCTCCCTTTCTCCCAACTCCCTTTCTGGGAGTTGAAGTCCACACACTTTCAAGTCTCCAAGGTGGAGAAAGACTGATCTATCTAATTAATATAATTATTTCTCCCTCTCTTTTTCACTCTCTCTCCAGCGCACACACGCAAATGCATAGGGCAGCCCACCTCACACACAGGTAACTCCGGGCGGCTTACGGGAAGAGGACAGCCGACCACTCAACCACGCGGGGGGGGGGGCAGGATTTCGCCAAGAAAAGTTAACTTTCCTGCGAAAGGGGCCGGCAGCCTCTCAGCTGTTCCCGGCCGGGGAGACCTCCCCCCACTTCCACTCCTGCGACCCTCCTCCCGCCTCCTCGGAGCTTCAAGCAAGCTAACTGGGAAGGCCGGGGAAGAAGAAAAAGCGGCGGCGCGGGGGCGTGGCAAAAGCCCGGCTGCCGTTTCTCTTGCTGAGGGCGGAAGGGGAGGAGGAGGAGGAGAAAGTTAAAGTGGCAGCCCGATCCCTTCAGCAGCCGAGGAGAGAAACGTGCGTTTTGACAGGGCTTGCACAGCGCTGTGCAAGCCCTGCCAAAGTGTCTGTTTCCCAGGCGGGCTGCCGTTTCTCTTGCTGAGGGCGGGAGGAGGAGGAGGAGAAAGTTAAAGTGGTGGCCCGATCCCTTCAGCAGCCGAGGAGGGAAACGTGCGTTTTGACAGGGCTTGCACAGCGCTGTGCAAGCCCTGCCAAAGTGTCCGTTTCCCGGGCGGGCTGCCGTTTCTCTTGCTGAGGGCGGGAGGAGGAGGAGGAGAAAGTTAAAGTGGTGGCCCGATCCCTTCAGCAGCCGAGGAGGGAAACGTGCGTTTTGACAGGGCTTGCACAGCGCTGTGCAAGCCCTGCCAAAGTGTCCGTTTCCCGGGCGGGCTGCCATTTCTCTTGCTGAGGGCGGGAGGAGGAGGAGGAGAAAGTTAAAGTGGTGGCCCGATCCCTTCAGCAGCCGAGGAGGGAAACGTGCGTTTTGACAGGGCTTGCACAGCGCTGTGCAAGCCCTGCCAAAGTGTCCGTTTCCTGGGCGGGCTGCCGTTTCTCTTGCTGAGGGCGGGAGGAGGAGGAGGAGAAAGTTAAAGTGGTGGCCCGATCCCTTCAGCAGCCGAGGAGGGAAACGTGCGTTTTGACAGGGCTTGCACAGCGCTGTGCAAGTCCTGCCAAAGTGTCCGTTTCCCGGGCGGGCTGCCGTTTCTCTTGCTGAGGGCGGGAGGAGGAGGAGGAGAAAGTTAAAGTGGTGGCCCGATCCCTTCAGCAGCCGAGGAGGGAAACGTGCGTTTTGACAGGGCTTGCACAGCGCTGTGCAAGCCCTGCCAAAGTGTCCGTTTCCCGGGCGGGCTGCCATTTCTCTTGCTGAGGGTGGGAGGAGGAGGAGGAGAAAGTTAAAGTGGCGGCCCGATCCCTTCAGCAGCCGAGGAGGGAAACGTGCATTTTGACAGGGCTTGCACAGCGCTGTGCAAGCCCTGCCAAAGTGTCCGTTTCCTGGGCGGGCTGCCGTTTCTCTTGCTGAGGGCGGGAGGAGGAGGAGGAGAAAGTTAAAGTGGCGGCCCGATCCCTTCAGCAGCCGAGGCAGGAAACGTGCGTTTTGACAGGGCTTCCACAGCGCTGTGCAAGCCCTGCCAAAGTGTCCGTTTCCCGGGTGGGCTGCCGTTTCTCTTGCTGAGGGCGGAAGGGGAGGAGGAGGAGGAGAAAGTTAAAGTGGCGGCCTGATCCCTTCAGCAGCCGAGGCTAATTCTCTGCACGAACGGTCAGCGGCAGCCGCCCGCACAGAACTTCCACGCGCTTCACGGGCTTCTGCCGGGCGGCGGGAGCCCCAGAAGTGAGAGGAAGTTCTCTGCGGGTGGCTGCCGCTGCCCCCACCCTCTCCTCCTGCTGCGGCGAGCGGAAAATTCTCTGATTAGAATTAGATTAGATTACTCACCAACAAGCGCAGCTGCAACCCCAAAAGACGAAAGGAAAATGGAGACTTGCGCAGGCGTCCTCAGGCTAAGGAGTCCAGCCAATCAGTGAGCTGGTTGGGATGGAAAATTTTCCATCCCAGCCAGCTCACTGATTGGCTGGAGTCCTGGCCAATTAAATCAATGAGCGGCAGGCTGGGCTGGCTTAAATTTGTAGGTAGCAGATAGAACAGAACGATGAGCCAGCCCAGCAAGCTAGCAGCTGATGGGCGGGAGCTGCCAGCGCCAAAAAAGCGTGCTTTTTAAAAAAGCGTGCGGGACGCGGGAAAATGCATTAAAAAGCGGGGGTGTCCCGCCAAAAGCGGGACGTCTGGTCACCTTACATGGGGTGGAAGGATGTGTGTAGGTGTCACATGGGTCAGAGAAGATACACATTGGGGTCACACAGATCTGATTGGGTAGGTGTGGGTCAGTGGTGGGTTTCAAAAGTTTTTAGAACCTATTCTGTAGGTGTGGCCTGCTTTGTGGGAGTGGCTTGGTGGCCATGTGACCAGGTAGGAGTGGCTTGATGATCATGTGACCGTGGGAGTAGCTTAGCAGTCATGTGACTGGGTGGCAGTGGCCAAGTCGATGTCACTGAATTCTTTGCCCCAAAGAATGACCAACAAAAAGAAGATATATAAAAAAAGGAAATTTATTATTTTGTGCACTTGCTACTTAAAAAAGAATAAAATAAGTACACAAAACAATAAAACAGCTACTTACAGAGGAAATATCGCTGTCCTTGCCGGTCTTCAACATTACAGACCACCTTACACATACACTTCCAGCCCCTCTGCCTCTTCACTCTTCCTGGATTCACTTGAAGTTTTAAAAACTCACAGCCTATGCACAGCACACACTCTTCCAGCCCCTCTGCTTCTTCCTGGATTCACTCAGACATTTTTAAAACTCACAGTCTGTGCACAGCAAACACACTTCCAGCCCCTCTGCCTCTTCCCTCTTTCTGGATTCACTCAGATGTTCTTAAAACTCATAACCTGTACACACGCATACTCTTCCAGCCCCTCTGCCTCTTCACTCTTCCTGGATTCACTTGAAGTTTTAAAAACTCACAGCCTATGCACAGCGCACACTCCTCCAGCCCTTCTGCCTCTTCCTGGATTCACTCAGACATTTTTAAAACTCGCAGCCTGTGCACAGCAACCACACTTCCAGCCCCTCTACCTCTTCCTGGATTCACTCAGACATTTTTAAAAGAGTGGAAGAGTGTGTACATGTGTACAGGCTGTAAGTTTTCAAAACGTCTTGTGTGTGCACAGGCTATGAGTTTTAAAAACGTCTGAATGAATCCAGGAAGAGGAAAGAGGCAGAGGGGCTGGAAGCATGTATTCCTATAGTATCATCCAGCCCCTCTGCCTCTTCCCTCTTCCTGTTTTCACTCAGACATTTTTAAAAATCCACAGCCTGTGCTTGCATGCACGCACACACACATACACTTCTAGCAGCCCCTTTGCCTCTTCCCTCTTCCCCAACATCCTCCTCACGCCCACCCCAGCCAGTCACCAGTTCTTTCTTCTTCTGGTTCTTCTTCTGGTTCTTCTTCTGAGAACTTTTCAGCAGCATGGTGAGGATGGGTGGGGCGAGTGAAAGAGGGAAAGAGGGGAGGGAGCGTTCGAGTATGGGGCCTCCTGACCAACGGGTACGGGAAGGCACACTAAATTTCACCATCTGGTACGGCGGTACCGGTTCATACCAGTTGAAACCCACTCCTGGTGTGGGTGTACCAAAAGTGCTATGCGGGCCAGGGAAGGCATGTGCGGCCACAGCACCAGTTGGAGAAGGCACAGATCTGGAGAGCATGTGGTGTGTGGCATGGGCTGGGAAGGGTGCATGAGGGTTCATTCATTCCTCTTCTTCCCTCCATTTCTTCTTTTGCCTTTCCAGTAGACAGGTAAGTGGCTGTTGCTGGATAGGGAAGGGGGCAAGGGGATGGTAGACTGGCTGGGAAATTCTCATGGAACCTTGAAAATGGATCATGTTTCTACAGCAGCAGGACAGCAGCAACTAGTAGCACTGAAGCAGTAATGACATCCCCAAATTTCATTTCTTGGAAGTTATGGGTATTGATTTTGGACACATTCCATAAGTTTTGTCAATTGAGACACCTTAGTTCAAAAATTGTTGCCCTATGATGCACTATTTCATCCTGTTAAAAGTCATGACAATGAGAGTTTTAGTACTGTGTTTCCCCGAAAATAAGACAGGGTCTTATTTTTTTTACTCCCAAAATAAGCGCTTGGTCTTATTTTTGGGGAGGTCTTATTATTTTTGATGTGCAGGAGGCCCCTTAACCTCGGCCTGCGGCCCAAAGATCAGTAGAACCAGAGAGGGCTGGAAGTTCTGTCTCTGTTTCTGGCACACTCTTGCCAGCCCTAGCATCACTGGGCCTGCCACTCTTTTTGTGGCAGCCACTAAGAGAAGGAGCACGGTAGCTAGGGTTTGTGGGAGCAGCCCCCACAAGGCCATTCTGTGTGTATGGCAGGCGCATGCGGGGTACGTGGGGCATGTCCCCCCCAGGAAATGGCTGGCACCGACTGCACATGCGTTTTAGGGAGATAATATTTGAGGGGAGGGTTTGTTTCGGGGGAGGGCTTATTTTAACACATATGCTCAAAAGCCCAATTGGGATTATTATCAGGGGAGGTCTTATTTTCAGGGAAACAGGGTAGGATATATATGGTTTTTTAAAATAAAATGTGTGAAGCCAATGGTGCAAACTAGAAAGTTCATATAAATAATAATCCATTAAAACAACATGGCATATAAATAGGAAAATGCAATCTTGCAAGTAAGGAGGAAACATCAAAATGTATATCAAAAGCAATCTTTGTTGTTGTTAGACTTGAAGTCGAGTCTGACCCATCACGACCCCATGGACAATGTTCCTCCAAGGTTTCCTGTCCTCTACCATTCCCCGCAGTCCATTTAATCTCATGCTGACTGCTTCAGTGACTCCATCCAGCCACCTCATTCTCTGTCGTCCCCTTCTTCTCTTGCCCTCAATCATTCCCAGCATTAGGCTCTTCTCCAGTGAGTCCTTGCTGCTCATCAGATGGCCAAGGTATTTGAGTTTCATCTTCAGGATCTGGCCTTTTAAAGAACAGTCAGGGTTTATGTCCTCTAGGACTAATCGGTTTGCAGTCCGAGGGATTCGCAGGAGTCTTCTCCAGCCCCATAGTTCAAAGGCCTCAATTTTTTGACACTCAGCCTTTCCAACTTTCACAGCCATACATTGCAACTGAAAAAACTATCGCCTTGACTATACACACTTTTGTTGGCAGGGTGCTATGACTCAATTCTAATCAGATTTCACCTTGCAAGTTCACAGAGCAAAGTGCAAGAATTACAATTGTTCAGGAAGAAGAGAAGTCCTATCAGTGTTCTTCTGAGAGGCAGAACTTCATAGAGTCAGACTGGGAATTTATTTTTCTTTTTTCGCTTGAGAAACTTTCACCTCACAAAAGCCACTATATAAGTCTTTTACCAAATCTATTTTCAGCCTCCCGTGGTACCCAACGTACAGTATTTCTTTTATATCAAGCCTTTTTGCAAGAGAAAAGGTATTGTGTCATTGGTTCCGGTGCATGGAGATTGAATGTATTAATTGCAAATGACGATGCCTCCAGGGGACTCTTGTCAAATAAGAGTGCTATCTCTGTCATGTTTTTAATGACAGGAGCGCTCACCTTGGTTTCCCTTTTTCTTTTCTAGCTCTCATATAATTACAGCACTCCCAGGAAAAAAAGACAGCCACAAACAGGGACCTTTTTGTTATTGTTACAAAGGAGAGTTCATGAAAATAGCTGGCTAAGTAGACATGGTTTGCTAAATGCATAAAAGGGGAGGAAGTAAAAACTAGCTCCTAAAAGCTAAGGTCCATTCAAGTGCCAGTAAAATGGCATACTGTTTTCTTAGTCATGCACTTCTGAAAAACCTTTAAAGCTAATTATTGTGATATAGTTTATATGAGGCAACTCAAGAGGAAATGTTAGGAGGAGGCTTTTAATGTGGCAGCTCTCATTCTCTTGCTAAATAATTGGAAGAAAAAAGGGTCATTAATATAAAATTGTGCCAAGAAACCACAACAAGGTAAATTCCAAGGTTACTTAAAACAAAGCACCATTTGAAAGCTCTGCTTAGAATCAGGTCCTGCCACACGACATATTCAGCCACATATTCAACATTATGGGTCAGCTGGCTGTCCTGTAGATTTCCGTAATCTAGTGCCCTCAGAGCACTGAATTTCACCCACTGTAATTCAAGATGGACTTTTGGAATAAACCATAAATAGAGCTCAATAAAGATAGCAACAAGTCTTCCATATAGCTTAACAGTGTTTAATAACATAAACAAATGTGTGTCAAGGCCGTTGGCTTTTCTGTTAAAACTTACTGATCACAGTTCTTCAGTACTTTAGGCTGCATTTATCAGGTCTTGCCTGGAAATGCTCCGGATTGAACCTGACATTCTCCATCAAATAGTATCAATGTAGTTGATTTACAATATATATAGTATACACTAGTAAATCTCTTACTGTTGAATGGGGAAGTTCCAGAAAAAGTTTAAAAATTTCCTTATTCAACAGCAGGCATACGTATAGAAGCAATAATTAACCATATGATTAAATCAGTAAACTAAAAGCAATGATTGGCCTTATGATTAGATCAGTAAGACAAACTGTCCAACTCCAAGCGTTGATTAAATCAGTACCCTTAACACTAAATAAGATCAGCAACCACAGACTTGTAACTAAGCGTTGATTAAATCAGGAGTTACAACTGTTTAACTCTCAAACATTAATTAAGGATTGGAAGTTTACATGGTAAAGTTAGGGTAATTGTGTTGTTTAATTAGATTTGTGACCTGCCACGTCAGGTATAGCTGACGTAGGTATAGGAGGAGTTAGGGAGGGTATAATTGCTATTACGCTTCTGTAAAGGGTGTGGCTCTCCTTTGTGACTCAGGTGAAGTCAGGGTGAGACCCACCAACGCTTTGCAAACCGTTTTCAAATTAGCTCTAATATTCTTTGAATAAAAGGAACTTTATTCTTTCACTCCGAAACTCGTCTTTGGATTTTTGGTCCAAAATTCTGCAAACAGCTGGGGGCTCGTTCCGGGATTCAATCTCTTGCTGGGCTCTAGGGGGGTCTCCCTTGGGTGCACCCCTCTCCAAATTTGAGAGGAGGGGGAACTACCTAGAGAACTGCGGAGCTCTTGAAAGCCCGTAAAATTTGTGTGATAGACGAGGAGTAGGGGGGGTTGAATAAAGGGGAAGAGACGACTTGGAGACAGACCGGGTAACTTCTGCGCGCAAACCCTGGTGAGTACTGGTTTTGAAAACACCAGAACACAAGACCCAGGGCGGTCAGGGAGTGTGTGGATGTGAGAACTAGCAACGGGGCCGGGTGGAAGTCCTTTTGAGGAATCTCAGGGGAGATTCGCAGGACGGAGTGAGTGATGGGGATATTGTGAATATCCGGAGACGGTGACGTGTGGAATTGAAAAGAGTTGCTGGGAGGGACACAGGAGCACATACTCAAGATAGGCTGGCCACCCATAAGAGAGATGGGGGGGTAATACAAAGTCGACTGAGTAAGGGAAAGGAGAAAATCTGAACAAATCCTGGCCAGGACGAGAGGGAATACAAGACCTGCTGGCAGGCAAGTATAATATAGTGTTGTGTACCTACTCCTCTAGAGAGTAGAAGAGGGTGCCTGATCACCACCCTGGACTCGGGACGTCGATCCTAATGAAGTCCGTGTTAGGTTGTAATGGGAGGTTAAACCACTGCAGTTTCTGTTGGTGACTGTCGAGTATCCAGCACCGTGGGTTAGTGGTAGTGTTTTAGAACATGGGAGGAGGAGGTAGTGTCCCGAGGACACCCCTCCAGTGTATGTTGAAAAAAAATTAAGAAGGCATATAATGGGGATTATGGGGACCCCCCCAGCAACCCAGGCTAATTTAAAAATATTTTGTGAGTCAGAATGGCCCACTTTTGGTGTAGGATGGCCCCCAGAGGGAACTCTGGATCCTAGGGTTATAAGCTTAGTCCATCAAGTTGTAACAAACTCAGGAACTGGCCACCATCAGATGAACTGAAGAGAAGTTCTATCTGAGTTTTGTTTAGTTGTTGTGTTTTTTTTTTAAACCCAAAATGACTGAGGAGTCCACAGGGATAGTTAGAAAGCTGCCACAGCAGCAATAGTTGTCTTTAAGAAGGAAAGTGGAGCTCGAGCCCCACCCAGATGCAAGTGATGTGTTAATGAAAGTTGTCTCTATAAATCTTGGATCTTTAAAATTATGCCAGCGCTGCTGGGAGATCAAGATAGAAACGGAACATCACAGGGCAGAGACAGGTATTAACAAAATAGTGCTTAAAGAGATAGAACAACGGGCATAACTTCGAGCAAAAGTAAGAAATTTAGCAGGTAATAAGGTAAAGCCTGACTGAATGGGAAGACCTAGGTAATTGGACTTGATTAATTTGATGTAATGTCTGTTAAAAAAATTCTTAGATGTGTATTTATACTAATAACATGTAGAATTGAATGGCGTTGAATTGATTGTGATATGTTTAACCAAGCTAGCAGAATAAATAAACTTCTCAGCTTGGGCTTGAAGCTGGGGGAGGGAAGAGTAGTTAGGATTTAAGCTACTCTCTGAGTTTCCCCACTGATTGGAGAATGAGCCATAAGTTCTCCAAGGAAAGACATTTGAAGATTTAAAGTGACAGAACCTCCCCCAGGCCTGAAAGTTTTGTTTCATGATATGTGTGTATGTGTGTGTGTGTAATCATTTTCAGACCTGGAGGGAAGTTGAGATCCCTTAATAATAGAAAATGGAGCTCATTGGCTTATGTACAGCTCCCTGAAATACTTGTAATAACTGCTTTGCATGGAGAAAGAATGAAATGGGATATTTGTGTGTGAAATTAATTTACACAAGCAGTCTGATTGCAGTGCGAAGGTGAGCATGTTGGTGGTAAAAGTTAGTGTGAATGTACTGACTCCCTTTTGCTTAAAGAAATGGAGAAAATTTGTTGAGAGAATGCAGAGAGACAGAGAGAGAGAGAGAGATCCCATTCAAAATTATGTTGCACTGGTGGTCTCATGAGTAGGAGTCCCCGGGCTCACTGTGTATAATTTAAAATAAAAATACTGAAAAGCCTGGATTGCACATTAGCTAAACTCAATTTGGCCTCACAAAAATAAGAGCTAGGGCAGATTCAAGAACCATCTCTTCGGAATGGGCAGCCTGTAATTTAAAGGGAAAGCATGGCTGTGCAGAATTTTGGAAGATTTGAGGGGGGTGGTTGCTTGCTGGAAGCTCACAGAAGAGATATCTGGTATTAATTGGCATGGAAAATTGGATACTGTAAATTGAGCCACTGAAGGGATCCTTCTGCTGTCTCAATGCCTTTCCATTGGGAGAATTAGGTCTCCCTCATCTGACCAATTTTACTCTTTTATCAAGAACATGTGCGTTCCACTCACATGTTTTGAAAAAGGAGGGATTGTAGGAAGTTATCACCCAGCCCTCTCCCAGAAAATGTAATGACCTAGGGAATATTGAAAAGGCAGAATATTTCTCTGGATGTAATAAGAAAGAAACATGTTTTAAAAGGCAGAATAGCTGTCTGCAGCTTCCTCCCATTCCCCCTCTTTGTCAATGAATCATTAAACCCTGAGCTAATCCATTTTAAGTTGGTTGTTAACTTAAGGATATTTTTCCCTTTAAAGAGCAAGTATCAGGAAAGGGGGGGGAGTGCAGCTTGGCTTTTCTGCTCTCTTTAACAATTTTTTTTTCTCTTTACCCTTCTGTCTGAGAAAGGAGGGGCTACTGGGTGGACTGCTCATGTAGCTTTGCTTTTCATTGTTTTGGTTTTCTTATATTTTCTTTTCTGCTCTGAATATAATTTTAATTTTGTTATTTTTGGGAAAGTTTTGAGGTTTAAGATGTAAAACTAAACCTATATAAAAAGAAATGATTTTGAAAGATTTTGTTTGCATTTGTACGTGTTTTAACCTACTTAATGAGAATATGCTTTCATCTGAATGGAATCTGAACTAACTCACATTTTACTAAAAGCAGAGAACTGACACAAAAGTTTGATCCAAATATATTTCAGAGCATGGACCCAAAGTACTCTATTTAGATTGCCTCGGGTTCTGTTCTCAGGGTAATTGTATTAGCAAATACCAAAGGGAGTCGACATGTTGATCCAAGTACTCCCTTCACCTAAATGTGTTTTGCAGTGAGACAGGGAAAAATAGGCAGGTTGTATTTAAATGAAGCCAGTACTATACCATAAAGAAAATGGAGTTTTGTTTGCAGTTTATTATGCAACCAACTATTTGTGTCCAAAAAGTTTTGGTGTTTTTTTTTCTTCTTCTTCTTCATTGTATTGATTTCTGGCTTCCAATTGAAAAGCTTACAAGAAATAAAGCCTTATTTATGTTGGCCAAAGAGCAGAATGAGAAATGGAAGTTCTCAGACTCTTACAGCACAACAGTATTTCCATATTTCTATGTCTTTAGCCACATCAGCTGCAATTCAGGTATTTTTATAATGTGAGCTAAGCAGTCGTAATAAGGGTGCTACATATGATCATCAGAAGTGTCTTTAAGTCCTTAGATTCTATCCTTACCCAAACTAGAATTATTTGAATTAATAGGCAGTAAAGAATTTTGAGTCTCTCCTTGCCAGCATTTAAGATTAAGGAGTGACTAATTTGATATACTTTTCTCCAGTGGTGTGCCATCCAAGTATTTAGAGATGACTGAGAATGGAGGTGATAAATGGATGGAGAACCTGAAGATAGACAGACCTTCCCTGATGAAAAAGAGATCATCATAAATAGTTTTCATTTAAAGAAAAATGGCCTTAAAATGGCTCTCTTTGAGCTGATCATGCTATGAGAAAATATTCTTTAATTTGGAGGAGAAGCTATCCTCCGTAGTAATTATTTTATGCCATAATGTGTTTTGTGTGTCTCCTTATAAAAATGAGGAATTTTGAGGGAAGGAAGTAAAGCTTTTTGAAAACATTTTATACACTGGGGAAATGCTACTTCCTTCCTAAGCATATTTTATTATTACTGTATTTGCATGTCTGAGGGGGGAAATGGATTGGGTAACAGAATTGAGTGTCTGAGGTATCTTTTTACATGATGTCATTTCTCACAATTTCACTTTATGTGGGGATGAAGGACTGCAAAATACATCAGAAAAGGAATGATACTGATTTACTTGAAATAACAAGCACATTGTTCCTAAAATTCTTATGCGTCCTTCAATGTCAGTCCTCCGTAAATGAGACAGCAGAGCAGACATCTGAAAATTATATTTCAGGCCCTTTACACTCAAAATATTAGTTAATAAATAACACTGGAATGGCGGTTGGGGGAGAATTATGGATTGAACCGCCTAGAATCTTTGAACCTGATGGAACTTGGACACAAATTCGGTGTTATAATGACAAGGAGAGTGAGTGTTGTCCCATGAATTGGATCTTTGAACCCAAAATTTGGTGGTATGAATCTAAGTTACAACCAAACTGGCAACAAGTAGGTCAGGAGGAAAGCTGGATAGTGGTAACACAAAAGAGAGGGGGTAAGTGTCAAACCACTCTATATTTGCAAATAAACCGAGAGACTATAGGAAGATATACTTGTACAATGTGGGAGGAGAAAGACTATTTAAACACAAACTCTTTAGTGGTCTCCCCAAGTTCTTTCGAATTTCCTCCTATCCCCTCGTGGATGCTGACTGCTTCGACTATTAGGAGATGCTCCCTGCAGAGAAAGAATAGAGCCGTTGGTATGGTTATCTGTTTGAAAAGTGGGGGACATCAAAAGGGAGAGTTCCAATACTGGAAAACTGCCCAATATGGATGTAATCTGACTCTGGAGGTAACACCAAGGCAAACTCAGAGAGATCCAGCTTGGACTTGTAAAAATCAAAGTAGAGAATGGATGAACCGTTTTCAAATTAGCTCTAATATTCTTTGAATAAAAGGATCTTTATTCTTTCACTCCGAAACTCGTCTTTGGATTTTTGGTCCAAAATTCTGCAAACACTGTTAAGGTAACTCTTGCTTGTTCTTTTTGGGTTACCATATAAGGAAATGGGTCATCTTTCCACTCTTTGCTATTTAAGACCACATCTAGCTTTGTGATTTTTGTATTCTTTGAGTCATAAAACATATATATATTCCATGAATACTCAAGCAACACTATTTTTTCTTGTTCATAAATTCTGAAATGAACAAAGTATAAATCAGTTCTAATAACATCTAGATTATTGTGCCAAACTTTGAAGACTGAAGAATAAATTTGATTTGATTTGATTTTGACATTAATGATATGTCCAAAATGAAATTAAATGGACATATGTTAATTTAGCACTTAGCCACAGCCTCACTGATGTTTCCTGTAGTTTGTTTCCCCCTCTTCTCCCCCTCCCCTTTGGAAGAAATATTAAGGCAAAAAGTAAAACGGTAAATTCTGGGATATCATAATGTAAACTATAGCAGTTTAAATAATGAAAATGGGAAAAATGGAAAAAAGTGTGTGGGGGGGGGAGAATGTGAAGATTTGAGCTGTATGCTATGAAACATTATTACCATAAGAAATGAACTAATAGCAAATATTTTTGCTTGAAACCATTAAAAGTTATAGCTATGGATTAAAACTGGAATAAAATTCATTATAATAAAAGGTTAGCATTCATCAAGTCTTTACCACCTTTTTATGTCTGTAAAATGGAACAAAGCTATACAAAAAATAAACCTTTCAGAATTGATAACCTGTATTTTGAGAGGGTAGTTTTCAAAGCAGAGAAATTAAGAATAGCCCAGCTCTATGATTCTAATATGTAACAGAGGCAAAAAATCTGTTGAAATCTGGAAATGCAAAATGCAGCAACAGATTTAAATGAATGTATATTTGAAATACATTTCCTGGGCCATTATGTGTTCCATCTGTAGGAGTTTTGTAGGGGTTTCTCAAAGATGGCATCTCCCTATAGAAAAACGTGATTTCCAATGCCTAATGAACTTCCAAGAGGTGTATCCTTGATTCTAATTTGTGTGTGTGTGTGTGTGTGTGTGTGTGTGTGCTTACATTATTGTGATTTATCGTATATTTTTTCTCCTTTTTCTATTATTTTTAATATCTGTTTCTGCTGAATGCTACACAGCGCCTCTTTGAATAGAACAGTATAGAGATATCAGAAATAAATAAACAACCAAACTGTACTTGAGGAAGCAATTTTAGAAAAGAACTGGTATTTTAAGAGAACAGAAAAATAAAATACTTCTCTATCTTTTCCTAAACCAAACAGGATGAATTGTCATAGCAAATTTTTAGGCTGAGCAATCTTATTACTTGCTGTAGAAATCCCAGAAGCCAATGGTTGTTATTCAAATTAAATGTCTGTCAGAAGAACAATTTCTCTGCACCAATACCCATGCACCAATAAGGTCAGGCCAGAATTATTTACAAATCCTAGTAAATGTCTATGGGAATGTCCAGTGATCAAAGAATGCAATTTATATATAAACACTGGGGATGAGTTTATGTTGTTGATTTTGGGAGATTTAGGAATGTAAAATATAAATAAAGACATGAGAAATAAAGCTTTCATATTATCCTCTAGAACAGTGGTTCTCAACCTTCCCAATGCTGCGAACTTTTAATACAGTTCCTCATGTTGTAGTGACCCCCAACCATAAAATTATTTTCATTGCTACTTCATAACTGTAATTTTGCTACTGTTATGAATCGTAATGTAAATATCTAATATGCAGGATGTATTTTCATTATTACAAATTGAATATAATTAAAGCATAGTGATTAATCTGCCAATCTTGGTTTGGGAGAAGATCAGCCAGGCTGGGATTTTCCAGGATAAAACGACCTCCCTGCCTGCCTCCAGCAGCAGTTTTCATTCTTTCTTTCTTTCCATTCTTCCCTCCCTTTTCTTCTTTCTTTCCATTCCTCCCTTCCTTTTCTTTTTTCTTTCCATTCCTCCTTCCCTTTTCTTTTGTTTCTTTCTTTCCATTCCCCCCTCCCTTTTCTTCTTTCTTTCTTTCTTTCCATTCCCCCCTCCCTTTTCTTCTTTCTTTCTTTCTTTCTTTCTTTCCATTCCCCCCTCCCTTTTCTTCTTTCTTTCTTTCCATTCCTCCCTCCCTTTTCTTTTTTTTCTTTCCATTCCTCCCTCCCTTTTCTTCTTTCTTTCTTTCTTTCTTTCTTTCCATTCCTCCCTCCTTCCCTTTTCTTTCTTTCTTTCCTTCCATTCCTCCCTCCTTCCTTTTTCTTTCTTTCCTTCCATAACTCCCTCCCTTTTCTTTCTTTCTTTCTTTCTTTTTTTCTTTTTTTCTTTTTTCTTTTTCTTTCTTTCTTTCTTAAACAAATGGAGGCTTAAACTACATCGAACTGTGCTTCAGTCCCAAATGCAATTTCTTGGGATGGAAGGAATGGGTGGGCAGGGCCTGTCCTCCCCTCCAGCCTCTCCTGCCAGCCCTTCCCGGGGCCAGAAAGTCTCTGAGCTCAGTTTAGCCCGCAGGACAGGACCGGCGGCGTGGGAGGCAAAGGCAGTGGCCAGGCCCAAGGCGGCTTGAATCCCGGCATGCGCCTGCCTGGGTGAGAGCCTATCCCACTGGGTGAAGTGGGTGGCCTGACTGCCCCACTGGTCTCTTGCTCTCTGGGCACCTTCGAGCCCCTGTGCAGGCGGCTGGGCTGAAGCGGCACCAACGACCATGCTCGCTTTGGACGTCCTGCAGAGGCGAGGCTGATCCGCCACCCAGAAGAACCCGTCTCTCTCCCCCTTCAGCGCCTCAGCCTTTCCCTGGCATGGATACTGGGTGGGGCGGCGTCTAGGTTGCGCCCGGAGCTGGGAGGAGGCTGCTTCGCCACCCAGAGCTCTTCCTGCACCTGCTGCTTCAGGACGCGCTCCTGAGCATGGGCGACACTGGTGGAGCAGGACGGTCTTAGGCGACCCCTATGAAAGGGTTGTTCGATCCCTAAAGGGGTCACGACCCACAGGTTGAGAACCACTGCTCTAGAACAAAGATTACTTTATATCAATTGACAGAATTCTATATATTTTGCAGATACTAATGGAGTTAGTATATAAAATGATAAATTTTAGATAAAAATTGATACCATAGGATAAAATTAAAATTTATGCATTTTTAAGGAAGCAAATCAACCACAAATCAATTACATCTAAATAATCTCCTTTAAACTCCCAGGGGAGAATGTTTAGAACACTCATATGGAAACTTTCTATCTTTGGAACACTCTTGTTATACATACCACCCATAATGTCACTGTGTCCATCATTGTAACCAAAAGAACATTGTGTATGCAAAAGAGGCATATATAAGTGCAAACTGGAGAAATACTGACATTTGAATAAATATATTGTAGAACAAAACTTTGTAGAACAAAACTGCAGAACCCTCAAAAGCTTAATGAATACTTACTAATGGTCAGTACCCATAGATGGTTTAGTAGCCCATTTGGTCTAGTGGTTAAAGCAGCAGGCTAGAAAGCAGGAAACTGTGAGTTCAATTCCTGACTTAGCTATGAAACCCAGCTGGGTGACTTTGGGCCAGTCACTTTCTCTTAGCTCAATCCACCTTACAGGGTTGTTGTCAGCAGTGGGATTTACTTACCTTCCCTACTGGTTCACAAATGTGAGCATACACGCCGCATCTGCACATGTGCACTGCCTTCTGCAAATGCATAGTGCTTGTGCATTATGTTGGAGCGGATGAGTGGAGCCTCCCGCATCCGCCACTATCAGTTCGCCCGAACCACAGAGAATAGCAATAGCAATAGCAGTTAGACTTATATTCCGCTTCATAGGGCTTTCAGCCCTCTCTAAGCGGTTTACAGAGTCAGCATATCGCCCCCACAGTCTGGGTCCTCATTTCACCCACCTCGGAAGGATGGAAGGCTGAGCCAACCTTGAGCCGGTGAGATTAGAACCGCTGAACTGCAGATAACAGTCAGCTGAAGTGGCCTGCAGTACTGCACCCTAACCACTGCGCCACCTCGGCTCTTAATTCAGAACTGCTGAATACCATCTCTAGTTGTTGTGGGATGCGGGGAGAAGGAGGAAGGTGTGTTGGACATCTTCACTGCCTTGAGTTATTTGCAAAAATAATAAAGGTGGGATAAAAATAAACAAAAATAAATGAAATGAAATAAACATAGAGAGTAGAGGCAGATCAAATTAGAGAATTCCAAACGTGTTGCAAGTCCCACTTGTCTGTCAGAAAACAGGCCTTAAAGTGATTTCCTGGATATGTCTTATTGACCAGTGCATGTGAAATACTAGTCAATCTTTCTGCAATTCATTCCTGCTCCAGTTGAAAAATACTTACGTTGAAAAATTACCAAAATATTATTTCCATTGTTTTCATATATTCTCATTCAATTTGATGTGAAATAAATTTAATTTTCTTTATTTTCTTTTAAAGGAAAAAAATAGGAGGGAAAAGGACTATTAGGTCTCTTTTGCAGCAATCAGGGATGTGCAGTCAGGGGAGGCAGGGGAGGCAGAGCCTCACCACTGTCATCATGAAAAGAAAAAAAAATGTAAAAGGAAAAAGGCTGAGGTAGTCACAGTGGATGACTCTGCTTAGTGCTTAAGTGTGTAAAAGGAATTCAAAAAGTTTGATTGCATGCAGAGCCACGTTACCTTTTCAAACACACACACACACACACACACACACACACACACACACAGAGCTGGATAAAAGTATATAAGCCCAGCTTCACTGATTACAAGTTTGAAAAGGCAACCTGCAATCAAAGGCTCAGATCAGAAGGCAGCAGGGGAATGGGGGGGGGTATGGCAGAGGAGCTGCTTTCAAGCCATTGGAAAATATATCCAATCCAACTTCTGTGTTTGTATTTGTTTGAGAGTGAGTGAGTGAGAGAGGGATCCAACTTCTCTGTGTGCATGTGTCTGTTTGAGAGAGGGGGGGACGGAGGGAGAGAGGGAGGAAGGCGGGGGAGGGAAAAGAAAAAGAATGAAGGAAAACTTATTTCGCAAAGGAGAAAAAATGCTGTCACTTTAAATCAGAACTGAGCATGCCTGGTGTGGAATTCTGGGAGTTGAAGTCCACAAGTCTAAAAAAAATTGAAACTCCGGTGTCAGTGCCTCACCAGCCATAAACCTCACCACACATCACTGGCAGCAATTACTGCCTCAATGCACCGTGGCATGGAAGCTATCAGCCTGTGGCACTGCTGAGGTGTTATGAAAGACCACGATGCTTCAATAGCGGCCTTTAGCTCTTCTGCATTGTTTGGGCTCATGTCTCTCATCTTTCTCTTGGCCATGCCCCATAGATTCTCTATGGGGTTCAGGTCTGGTGAGTTTGCTGGCCAATCAAGCACAGTAATCCCAAGTCATTGAACCAGGTTTTGGTGCTTTGGGGGGAAGGTGCCAAGTCCTGCTGGAAAATGAAGTCAGCATCCCCATAAATCTCAACTGCAGAAGGAAGCATGAAGTGCTCCAAAATCTCCTGGTAGACGGCTGCGTTGACCCTGGACTTAATGAAACACAGTGGACCAACACCAGCAGATGACATGGCTCCCCAAATCAACACAGACTGTGAAAACTTCACAATGGACTTCAAGCATCTTGCAGTGTGTGCCTCTCCATTCTTCCTCCATAGTCTGGATCCTTGGTTTCCAAATGAGATGCAAAAGTTGCTCTTATCAGAAAAGAGGACTTTGGACCACTGTGCAACAGACCAGGTCTGTTTTCTTTAGCCCAGGTAAGAGACGCTTCTGATGTTGTTTGTTATTCAGGAGCGGCTCGGCAAGAGGAATACGACATTTGAAGCCTGTGGTGGCTCTTGATGCACTGACTCCAGCCTCAGTCCACTCCTTGTGAAAGTCCCCAATGGCCTTTTCCTGACAATCCTCTTGAGGCTGCAGTCATCCCTGCTGCTTGTGCACCTTTTTCTTCCACACTTTTCCCTTCCACATAACTTTCTATTAATGTGCTTTGATACAGCACTTTGGGAACATCCAACTTCTTTTGCAATTACCTTTGAGGCTTTCCCTCCGTATGGAGGGTGTCAATGATGGTTTTCTGCACAACTGTCAGGTCAGCAGTCTTTCCCATGCTTGTGATTCCTACTGAACCAGACTGAGAGACCATTTAAAGGCTTAGGAACCCTTTGCAGGTGTTACGGCTTAATTAGCTGATTAGAGTGGGACACTTTGAGCCTAGAATATCGCACTTTTTCACAGTATTCTAATTTTCAGAGATTGTGGATTTGGGGTTTTCATGATCTGTAAGCCATAATCATCACAATTATGACAAATCACAGCTTGAACTATCTTGCTTTGCATGTAATGAGTCTATCTCACATATTAGTTTCACCTTTTAAGTTGCATTACTGAAATAAATGAACTTTTGCATGATATTCTAATTTTTTGAGTTTCACCTGTAGATAGCTAGCTAGCTAGCTAGCTAGCTAGCTAGATAGGTGGATGGGTGGACAGGCAGGCAGGCAGGCAGGCACTATTGCTTATTACACAAGCGATAGGTGCACACTTTTGTCATTTGCTTGCATGGAACAATTCCCTCTTTCCTTGCCACTGCCACAAAATCCCATTCGTCCACAAAGCTGGAAAAGTTGGGAACCGCTGCTCTATGACATTGTACAATGTTGTGATTCATAGTATTAACTTTTTCCCATCTGTATGCAACTTATCTGATTAACCAATTTTCAATTTAGCCCCAAAGGAAAACATCATTAAGAAATTCCTCTATTTAGCTTTTTCAGACTGTGTCAGTGGTGGATTGCTGCCGGTCCGCACTGGTTCTCGCGAACCGGTTCGTCACCAGACCCGGAAGTAAGTTCTGGAATGCCTGCCCCGCCCCTGTCGCTCGCTCGCTCGCCCCTGCCCGCCTGGAAGCCGCTCCATTGCTCGCTCCCCCTGCCCGTCCACACTATCCTGGCCACACCCACTGCTCACTGATTGGCTGACTCACCAATCGAGCCATCCGCCTCTAAGAACCCTATCTAAACCCACTTACCTTTTTTCCTGCTTGGCTCTCTATTGCTGCCTGCCAACTCCAAAGAGGTAAGTAAGCTGCAACTAAGCGCGGGGCAGGGGAGGCAGAGGCAGGCCATCTGGAGCAGCCTGCCACAGTCCTGAACTATAAGCAAGTCCAGTGACCTTTTGTGGCTTTGCAAGGATCCCAGGCTCGCTTATAGCGACGGGCCACCGGGCTGCCAGAAAGCATGGGTGCGGAGGTGGGGTGGGGGCAGGAGCTCAAGCAGTGTGGCCAGCATCTTTGACAAGTTCGGGGACCTCACAAGGCCTTTGCAAGGTCGCCGGACTTGCCCAAGATGCCAGGCCGCACAGACCTCTTTGGGGTGCTACAAGGAATCCCCCCTTGCTTTGGAAGGGGACATATGGGCAGCATTTCCCCCTGCCCCCCTCCCTGGGTGCCTGCAGCCTCAGAGCCTGCAGCCTTAAAGCAAGCCTTTGCACTTTAAAGAAAATCTTCTCATGAGTGAGAGAAGTTCTTAATTGCCTTTACTGTGCAAGTTGCTGCAGGCTCTGAGGCTGCAGGCACCCAGAGATGGGGTGGGGAAATGCTGCCTGTCTTCCCCCTCTCAAAGCAACCTCGCAGGTTTTCAAGATCGTCTGCAGAGGCGTTTTTAAAAACAAAGCGGTCTTCTTGGGAGGGGGAATGGGCTGCACTCGGAGGAGCCGGCGCTCGGGGCGCCCTGAAGCAGCACCAGCTAACATAAGGTTAAGCCCCAAGGGCAAGTGCGGCAGCGCCGCACCCACCTCCGCCCTGCCTGCTGCCCAGCAACGCATCCCTGCCACCTCCTTCTACTCAGCAGGCAGGCTGGAGCATGGGACGGCCTCGCAACAGGCGTGTCTGCCTCTTGCGGAGCAAAGATGTGGCACTCGGAAGCAGCGGTGGGCTTGTTTCCCAGTCGTTCCTGGCCCTGTGAAGGTTCCAAAAGTGCCTGGGGTCTGGGACATTCTGTGCTGTGCCCGCTTCCGCTGCCGCCGCCTCCACTCCCAAATGGAACTGTCAGCCGTGAGCAGGTGCCTGAAGCTGCTGCTTGCAGTCATTTACAGCTGCAGATAGATTGCGCCTTTAGTGGGAAGCTATTCGCCCTGTGAGAGCTCCTCTCCAGCACTCCTAGTTTGGTAACATCATAAGTGCTAGAAGGGAGTGGGGTGGGGTGGGGAATGAGGAGAAAGGACAAAAAGGTGAAAGAGAGGGAGAAAGAGGAGGTAGGGGATAGTGGGATCCTTGCTGCTTTCTGAGCTTGGTGGTTTTCTTACAGACATTTCATTACCAAACTAGGTATCATCATCAGTGCTAGAAGGGAGTGGGTTTGGGGGGGAAGGAGGAGAAAGGGGACAAAAAGAAAAAAGATAAGGAGGGAGAGGACTGTGGGGTCCTTTGGTGTTCTCTGAACGTGGTGGTTTTTAATTATTTTTAGGGAAGTTTTATTTAATTATTGTTTATAGAATGCTTATTACAAGAAATGTTATTCCTTTTTGCAAATGTTTTATTTATGATGCAATATGTTGCTTTTAAGTGTACAGGTTGGTACATGGTTTATGTGTCTCAAGGTGGCTGCTTTTCTATGGGCAGGCCAAGTTGGTGCAAGGCAGCTTTGCCAGATTTTATGTGTTTCTGTGTAATATCTGGTTCGTTGTTTAGGTAATTGTGAGGTGGTTGCTGGTTCTGTGAGCTTCCTGGCACTGTCCTTTATAATTTCCCACAATGCCTTGATGGTTTTTATTCCAGTGGCTTTGTCTTTCCTGTCCTTAGGGTTAGGGAAAAAAACTGGTTTCATCCACAGTCTTTTGGGGGGAAATTGTTATTTTTTGGTGTTTTCCTGACACTGTCATAGTTTCTGTGTGCGGGTGTGTAATGTCCCGCAGTTATCTACACATTAATAATGATCAAGTACTAATAATATTTCCTTATACATTTTAGTGACCTTTCCTTACATAATTGGTGTTTTCTTTCATACTTTTAGATTTATAATTGCTGTTTCTGTTAGTTAGCAATTGATAAAACAAATCCCACGTGAAAAAGTATTCGAAGCCTTCTTGATTTTAATTGTCAATTTATTCATTCCTGCACATTCTAATATTTATTCATTTTCATATCTTTGTTTTTTCCACTGTTGTGCAAACACAATTCCAACAGCTGTTAACATGTGTAAAATTAAATATGTATTTATTCCCTTTGAAATACAAGTAGTAAGTAGTAAGATACTTCCTTCTGTAAGTAGCTCTTTTATTGTTTTGTGTACTTATTTTAATCTTATTTAAATAGTAAGTGCACAAAATAATAAATTTCCTTTTTTATATCTTCTTTTTGTAGATCATCCATTGAGGCAAAGAATTCAGTGACATCGTCTTGGCCACTCCCATCCAGTCACATGACTGCCAAGCCACTCCCACCTGGTTACATGGCCGGCAAGCCACCCCCCACTCAGTAACATGGCCGGCAAGCCACTCCCACCTGGTCACATGGCCAGCAAGCCACTCCCACAAAGGAGGCAACACCCACAGAGTAGGTTCCAAAAATTTTTGAAACCCACCACTGGACTGTGTGGTATGCTTTTCCAGTAGTAGTATAAAGAGATGGAGAATCATGTAACAACAAGAACAACAACAAAAAAACCCATCTTCAACATAGCCTAACACCAACAATTAATTAGCGATACAGAAAGGGAAGGGAAAGGAAGGAAAAGTATTAAACTGAGAATGAAGAATTAAAATACTGTTTCACAGGGTATAGAAATGTTTAGGAAATTGGAAGATACATTTTAGCACTTTTACTTAAAATCATACTATGTTCTCTAATATTTATAAATTATAAAAGAAATTAGATAATAGAGCACAAACTTTCATTTTGGAAAAAAATTCTCTAGCATTTCTGATACCTACATTATAATAAAACCTAAGGTACATTGGGACTCCGGAATTATTACAGGAACCTTTTAGGACTTGCTATTTTAGAGCTGTGCAACATTTCAACTGGGTGATTGGATTCAAAACTGATTTAATGGAAATGTCGTACTACAGTGATCCTACAAAGAATGTTCTTTGTTAATGAATCAGAACATTGTTCTGCTCCTCACTTTGCACAAAAAACTAACAGGCAGATTGGTCTTGACTCAAGGGCTCTTAAGTTCTGAGTATGTAGGCTTTGGGTAGTAAAATCTAAAGTACATTTCCTCCTGTTTTTCTAGATCTGGGTTGAACACAGACATCCTGGGTAGAAACGCCAGGAACCTCTCAACTTGACAGACTACAATATAAAGTATCAGGAGGTTCATCTTGAATGAGGGCAGAGTATTTGAGTTATCTATTATTGGCAACCTATGCCTTGTTGGGTCATTGTTTCAAAGATATTTTCTAAATGAGGAAACAGAATGGCAGTAGGCCAAAGCAGTAGGAGTAGGAACATTTCTGACTTCCTGTTGGTTGTGGAGGGAAGTGGCAGGGAGTGTTGTAAATCATGATCATGTGACTGACCTTGATGGCATGGTGATGTCAGTCCAACTGATCTGAAAATCTTTGGAAATTTCAGTCCCACTAGGTTTGAACTAAGTGTAATGGGTCCTGGATTTTGAATGCATTCTTTAAGTTAGCTCATTTGAAGAACCTTGATTCAGAATTGTTGTCCTCTCATGCACTGTTTTGCCCAATTAAAGGTTATAAAAAGAAAAGCCGACATAAGAGTTTTGGTTAAGGTGACCAGACATCCCCCATTTGGAGGGACAGGCATGCTTTTTCATAATTTTTCCCGCATCTCGGGCCGTTCTCAAAAGATCCCGCTTTTTAATTTTGACGCCTTCTTCGATCGCTCGCTCCCCCCGCCCATCCGCTGCCGCTCGCATGGGCGGGGTAGCGTAGTGAGTGAGCGGGCAGATGGCAGTGGGATTGCCGCCCGGGAGCCGCCAGAAGCCTTCCTCCCCAACACCTACTCTCCCCGGACTTGTTTTGATGAGTGCGGGGTGACTGACGATAGTTTGCGCCGGCCACGTCCGCTCAAACTATTGTCAGTCGCCCCGTGTTATAATCTGGCCACCTTACTCTATGCTCACTTTTATTCCCGGGGAAAAAAAAAACTGAGCCTCCACCGTTGTCCAATCCTCGCGTTTCCTGGCAAGAAATCCGTCCCCCATTGTGATGAGGTACGCCGGCTGTCGATTGGTTAAGGGCCCTGTCCTTCTCCCATGTCTCTTGCTGGTAGAGCCGGGTTAGTGGGGTCGCGGATGGAGAGGCGCTTTCTGCCAGGTGAGGACCTGGGTTGGGGAGAGCCGTCGTCTTCTTCCCCCCGTTCGCTTTGCTCAACGGTTCGTGGGGACTCGGGCGGAGGGCTAGAGGCATTCTTCCTGCTGTTTCGTCCTGCCGCTTGCTTAGTTTCTTTAATCTGAGGGGAACTGAGGTAGGCTTTTTTTTTAATTAAAGGGGCGCCGCCCAGTCCCCCCTTCTTTTTCTGGTGGCCATGAGATTCACAGGCAGGCAGAATGAGGAACCTCGCTTGCTTCCCTGGACTCGCGACAAGCTTTTTAAATGAGAAAGAAGAAAAAATATACCGCCTCAGCTGGGAGATGGTGGGGAGACCCGCGGAGCCTAACACTTGTATGACGACAAACAAACACACTGCAAAAGGAAAGAGAAACCTTTAATGCTGCTGCTTCCCCGAAGCCTCTCCCACCAGGCTCTTTAGCCTTCAAGCGCCCCTTTTACTTTCCTTCCTCATGCGAGATTATTCGTGTCTGTGTGGATGCACCATCATTGACCTTGGTCGCTTTTACCTCTCTTTCCGTGCTTCCTTTTTCTTCGTCCTTTTAAAAAAAAGATTAAAACCCTATACAGGAATAGCTGGCTAACCGGTCTCCACCTACGGTATTTCTATTTAATGTTCGGTTTAATTATACTCGGTGGAAATAGTCGCAACCCTCTTTTAATTTGAAACTGGTTCCACTTGCGTGACTACACTCTTGCTGGGTGAATAAAATGTTGTCTAAGACCTTTTGGAGAACAACAACCTTGAGAATTGAGACCTTAAAAAGTCCTTCTTCGCGCGCTTTTCCCTCCCAACCGCACCCCTCTCGCATTCTTCGGCCTGCTGGACCAATGGGGGCCCAGGGTAGGCAGAGCCCGGCGAGCCTTCCGGGCCAAGAAATTGGAAGGAGCGAAGTTGCAAATGCTCCAAGGAGTGAGTAAAGCGCCACGCTCGGAGGAAGTAGCGGTGCATGATTGGAGTGGAAAGAGGGGCTGAGTTGGGGCATCCTCGGCATCCCCCGGGTGATCTCCGGGCCCCCGGCTTCCCCATCTCCTTTCCTATGGGGAGACGTGCATCATAATGTTGTAAGCTGCCAGGAGTTACCTGTGTGTGAGGTGGGCTGCCCTATGCATTTGCGTGTGTGCGCTGGAGAGAGAGTGAAAAAGAGAGGGAGAAATAATTACATTAATTAGATAGATCAGTGTTTCTCCACCTTGGAGACTTAAAAGTGTGTGGACTTCAACTCCCAGAAAGGGAGTTGGGAGAAAGGGAGAAAGGAGAAGAGAATGAAAGGAAGATGGGGGAAAGAAGAAAGAGGTAGGATGGAAAGGAGAGAAAGAGGAGGAGAGAGGGTAGAAAGGGGAAGAGGAAGAGCAGGAGTAGGAGAAAGGTACGGGAAGAAGGAAGGGGAAGGAGAGGAGGAAGGAGGAAAGTAGAGAAAGGAGGGAGGAAGAAAGGAAAGGGAAAGGAAAGGAAGATGGAAGGGAGAGAAAAGGAAGGAGAGAGGGTAGGAAGGGAAAGAGGAAGAATAGGAGTAAAGGAGAGGTAAGGGAAGAAGGAAGGGGAAGGAGAGGAGGAAGGAAGAAAGTATAGAAGGGAGAGAGGGTGAAAAGAAAGAGGTAAGGAGATGAGGATGGAAAGGAGAGAAAGAGGAGGAGAGAGGGTAGGAAGGGAGTGAGGAAGAGCAGGAGTAGGAGAAAAGTACAGGAAGAAGGAAGGGAAAGGAGAGCAGGAAAGAAGAAAGTAGAGAAGGGAGGAAGGGAGAAAAGAAAGGGAAAATAAGGTGGTGTTATAACAGGAGGAAGGGATGGTAAACAAAGCAACCCAAACTGTATATTATAACCTATTAAATGAAATAATAAATGTATAAGAATGATAAATGTTAAAACACTTGTAACCAAACGACATGCTATATGTGATGATAGGTTTTTTTTATTGTTGTGGGTATGTGTCGTCTATGTAACAAAAAAAATAAAAAAAATTTTTTTAAAAAAGGTGGAGAAACACTGAGATAGATGATAATGAGATGAGGGAGGGAGAGGGAGAGAAAGAGAGAGGGAGAGAGAGGGAGGGAGGGAGAGAGAGAGAGAAAGAGAGAGAGAGACCATAACTAGATAGACAGATAGGCAGACAGATAGATGGATGGATAGAGAGAAAGAGAGAGAGATAGGTAGGCAGGCAGATAGATGGATGGAGAAAGAGAGGGGGAAAGAGGGAGAGGGATACCATAACTAGATAGGGCAGGCAGATAGACAGACAGACGGATGGATAGAGAGAGAGAGGATGTGTATAATTAAAGTGACCAGACGTCCCTAGCGAGGCCGCGGGCTGGCAGTAACCGCCGTGGCCTAGCTCCCCCCCCCCCGGTCAATGGTGTCCCTCTTTACCAATCTGAAAATCTGGTCACCTTAGTTTTGGTAGTATATAGCTTGGGCAACTCCTGAAAAAGGAATCTGCCAAAGGAGTTTGAATTGTCTTTGTCCTGTTTGAATATTCCTATTTCTTTGCACAACTAGATTTAACCAGGAGTATTTCATATAGAAGCATATGCACAATCACTGAAGCTAAGTTACTTAAACAGTGCAGACTTTGGCTTGACTATATTAAAGTAGAATAAAATATGGATTAAAAATATAAGAATGAAGACGTGGCATAAAAAGGATAGTTAGAAGCTTGCTTAAAGGGACAGAGAAATGGCATCAGCCTCTAACCACAAGATGTTCCAGCCAACGTCCCTGTCAAAAGTCCAAACCACAAGTTCAATTATAGTTCGCATAAAGGCACGTAGTCAATACCTATGGCCCAAGACAAAAGGAGAAGTAAGACCCCATCTCCTTATAAGATAAGGTGACCAGATTTTCAGATTGGTAAAGAGGGACACCTTTGACCGGGAGGGGGGGCATTAATTAAAAACTTTATTCGGAGCAACAAAAATTTTCATACAATGCAAAAATAGTATTGTAATATTTTTTTATTTCAACATAACTAAAATTTACAAATATAATACGTTTATTTACATTTATAAAATATATTGACAAAAATTATGTACAGTATAATTTTAGTCTTTGACATATTTTTTGCTTGAGTGATTTTTTTTTTTTAGATTGCTGTCGTTGTTTAAAAGGTCATGAAATTTTTCACAAGAATTTGTTAAATTATATTTCACACATAAAATGGCTTTCAAAGTCTCAACACTTAATTGTGATTTTTCTGATGTCCACACTTTATTTACCATAGAAAAAACCCGTTCAGTCGCAGCATTAGTTCCTGGTAAGGACAGCGCGTATTCCACAATTTTTAGTGCATTATTGTATGGCACATGGTTTGTTTAAAATGATGAAATATTTCTAACCATTTGTTCTCTATTGTAATTTTTTCTGATGCCCAAGATTTAACCTTTTCCTTATCAATATATATATTTAATAATGATACCTCATCAAAAAGATCATTTTCAGAAATATTACTATTTGGGAAATTTTGATTGAATGATTTTTGCACATCATGCCAATTAAGTTCTTGTTTTAATGCAACCCAATGAAAATGTTCAATATCATTGTAATGTACCGTCCACTCTTCTAAATAATCTACACAGTTACTATAGAAATTTTTAATGTGATTCATGATGTCTGCACGATTTATTGCACCTTGTTCTTCTAGCTGGCTTATACTATTACGGATAGTTATGGGAATAAAAATATTTTCTAACTGCTCTTGATACTGAAATTTGAAATTATTAATTTCATTTGCTACTTCGATTACTGAAATTTTGTCACCTTCAATAAATTTTATACTATTTTGAAAAATAGCTGCTTGATTGTGTATAAATTCTAGCCTAATTTTTGAAGATTCTTTTTCAAAAAACTCTTCTAAAATTCTAGGACATTTATCCTGTGATAGAAAATAGGATTTCAAAGGATCGTATATTTTCAAAATTCTTTCAACAGCTGGCAAAAGAGCTAACCAGTGCGTTTTCCTGTATCCAAGTATTTTGTGATATTCGACTTCCGCATTTTCACAAAATTCTTTAAGCATTTCTACGCGCACAGTGTATATATAGAAATAAGAATATATTTTAACAATAATATTTTCCACATCTACGGGCAACAAGTCAGCAGCTGTTTGAATGGCGTTATGTATTATGTGCGCTGCACAACCAACACCAATGTGAAAATGGTCGCTAAGTGTGAACAATTGTCATCAGTCACTTTTTTCAATGCCATTGTAACTTTGGTCACTATACCACCTTTCTTGCCACAGTTCTTAAGTGAATAACTGCAGCTGATAAGTTAGTAACGTAAGTGAATCTGGTTTCCCCATTTGACTTTGTCAAAAGGTGATTACATGACCCCAGGAGACTGAAACCATAATAAATACGACTCTGTTGCCAAACATCAAAATTTTGATCGCGTGACCATGAGGATGCTGCAACCGTCGCTAAGTGTGAAAATGGTCGCTAAGTGTGAAAAAAGTAGTGAACTTTGGTAGTGACCAAAGTTACAATGGCATTGAAAAAAGTGACTGATGACCATTTTTCACACTTAGCAACCATTTTCACACTTAGCGACCGTTGCGTTGCAGCATCCTCATGGTCACGCGATCAAAATTTTGATGTTTGGCAACAGATTTGTATCTATGATGGTTTCAGTGTCCTGGGGTCATGTAACTGCCTCTTTTGTGACCTTTTGACAAAGTCAAATGGGGAAACCAGATTCACTTATGTTACTAACTTATCATCTGCAGTTATTCACTTAAGAACTGTGGCAAGAAATGTGGTAATGGGGCAAAATTCACATAACATCAGTGACGTGTGGTTGGTGAGGCAAGAGCGCAGCAGCGGCGAGAAGCAACGTCCCCACTGCTGTGTCCGACAAGCGTCTCACGTTTATGGCGGACATAAATGCAAGACAGCTGTGACACAGCGGCGGAGATTGCATCTCTCTCTCGCCACTGGCTCTGCCGCACCCCCTGGCTCTTCTGTCCCTGCCGCGAGGCGCCTGCTGTGACACAGCGGGCAGCGGGGATCCCTTTTGCACAACGGCAGAGATCGCTCTCTCGCCGCTGGCCCTGCTGCACCCCCCCGGCTCCTCCGTCCCCGCCACGAGGTGCCTGCTGTGACACTGTGGGCGGTGGGGATTCCTTCTGCACAGCGGCAGGGATCGCTCTCTCGCCGCTGGTTCTGCCCCACCCCCCCGGCTCCTCCGTCCCCGCCGTGAGGCACCTGCTGTGACACAGCGGGCGGCGGGGATTCCTTCTGCACAGCGGCGGAGATCGCTCTCTCGCCGCTGGCTCTGCCGCACCCCCCCCCTTTGCACAATAAATAAAATAATATTTTAAAATACATTAAATTAAAAAAATAAAAGAAAAAAACCCAGCTCACTTACCAGCAGGCAGGCAGAGTCAGAACTTCGATGCGATGGATCCTCACAGCGATGGATGGAAGCACGGAGCAGGCAGGCAGACACTGACTGGACTGGACTGTGAAGGGACAAAAAATGGCTAGGGTCCCTTAGTGGTGTGGAGAGGAGGCAGGGCGGGGGGGGGCAGAAGCTAGACCGCGGCGGCTACTGCCAGCCCGCGGCCTCCCTAGAGAAGGCATTTGCAAGGGAAGGCCTTCCCTTGCAAAGCTAGGCTGCCGCGCCCACCCGAAGCCTCCCAATTCCCGCCGCTGGAGTTGCTTACCTGAAGCAGCAAAGGCGAAGGCGAAATGGAGACTCGAGTCAGCAGCGTGCTTAAACTTTTCCATCCCCAGCCTGCTCACTGATTGGCTGGAGTCCAGGCCCAATCAGTGAGCGGCAGGCTGCACTGCCTTAGATTTAATGTGGATGGGTGGGGGAATGAGCGAGCGAGCTAGCGAAGGCGCCAAAATTAAAAATCGGAATTTTTTTGAAAACTACGCGGGACATGGGACAAATTGTGGAAAAGCGTGCCTGTCCCGCCAAAAGCGGGACGTCTGGTCACCTTATTATGCTTTCTCCTCAAGGTAACCAATAAGAAATGAGTTAAGTGTTTCCGTGTTATGCTGCCTTTGAGAATGCATAAGAATGCGTGCTTCGATAATGAAGGTTGTTCAAAACTTGCAATGCTAGCCATGGGCTAGCTTTCTGAACCTGGCTGCCAAATAAACTATTCCTTTATCCTGAGAAGTCTAAAGCCTGTCATTTTCTGCAATAATATAATTCATAAATGAGCTTAAGTTTATTATTACAAGCCTTCTCCTTCTGTCCCAGATTTACCCATTTACGTGATCTTTTTGCTTTATGATAATACAAAAGATTTGTTTTTGACAAAGTTCATGGGAAACATCTGGTTTCAGAACAGGATCACACATACACTTATACTAAACTGTATAATAGTAGTTGTTGCCAGATAAAGAAAGCAACCTACAATGCAGCTTTATAGAATTTGTTCCAGTGTGTGTTTATTTATAATCTTGTTTACATTTCAAGAACTTGCATTAGAGGTTGCCAAGTTTTGCATTTCAAAAATACTAAATAAGCAACTGTGAATAAAATGAAATGGATGTTATATTGACATGTGAAAGGCTGTATAATCAGAAGGCCAATATTTCAATAGATTTATATAAATTCATTATCAGAAGGCATGTGTTCAATTTTAGAAGAAAGTATGTTTTAAGATCAGACAAAGCTTTGCAACTATGAGCTAGGTAGCTAGAATCAGAGATCTGACCAGAAGCCTAGGGCCAGGGCATCTTCAGTGGAACTTAGCAGTGTCAAAATGGCAGGCTAATCAAATCCCCTCTTTTTAATGTGGGTATGATGCATGTGATGCTCATTAAATCTTTAATCTCCTGTTTTTCTTCTTCTGGGGCTGCTAATTGTTATTGGAGCCTAATATCAAGTTTATTGGAGCCTAATTGTCAGATCCTCTCCATTAGATAATTAGGAAAGAAAACCACGAGACTCCATGAGTAGAAATCAAGTGTACTTTTACTAATTATAAATGATTAAAGGCATAGCGAAGCGAAGTCTGATTATTTAGGCGCGAAAGCGATTGATATATAGAATAGCCCATTCCCCACCCCTTGGCATCACAGTTACAGTCCAATCATAATTCTCCCAAGTGTCAGGTGTGAGATAACTTCAAAAGGCATCACGAAGATGGAATGTCGGTGCTGTTAGTCCTGGCGGGAATCTCCTACGCATGCGTAGTCCGACAGGCAGCTGAGCTCCAGAAACTTCCTCCAGCACAATTAGTAACCCCTCCCAAATACCATGCCCTCCCTCCCCGTTTCATGGCAGAAGAAGCAACAGCAAAGCAGAGGCTGACATCCAGCCGTCCTCCGGAAAAAGGCATTCAGGCCTGGAAAACGACAAAACACAAACAAACAGACGAACAACAAAAACAGAAGAGAAAAAGAGAGGGGGGGCGAAAAAGTCAAGGCTTGCCAGGATAAGCAGAATAAAACTGTCGAAGCAGTCGGGGAGCACGGACATGGGACTTGTCCACCCATTCGGTATGAGATGGAGGAAAATGCTTCCAAGCCATGAGGTACTGTATCCGATTCCGCTGCCGTTGAGAGTCCAATATTTCATGAACCTCAAAATGTCGTTCACCATCAATCAACAGGGGGGCAGGTGGTGGGTCCACAGGCAGATGTAAAGAGGAGACACGAACTGGTTTAATGAGGTTAACGTGGAAAACTGGATAAACACGGTTGAGATGTTTGGGTAGCTGCAACCGAACCGAAACAGGATTGATGATCTTGATGATGGGAAATGGGCCGACGTACTTAGGCCCCAATTTCTTAGACTTTTGTGTAGTTTGAAGGAACTTCGTGGACAAATAAACCTGGTCACCCACTTTGTATTGGTAAGTTTGCGCACGCTTCTTATCAGCCTGTTTCTTATGAGCACGATGCACAGTATCCAAAGTACTAAGAGCCAAAGGCCAAACATGGCTCAATCTGTCGCTCCATTCAGAGACGGAAGAAACTTGTGGCTGCTCAAGGGGAAGTTCAGGAATAGGAACAAAGTTCTGACCAAAAACGACACAAAAAGGAGTGAACCCAGTGCTGCTATGGACAGAATTATTATAGGCCACTTCAGCGTGCGGCAACAAGTCCACCCAATCATCTTGTTGATAATTGATGAAACAACGTAAATATTGTTCCAGAACAGAATTAGTCCTCTCGCAAGCCCCATTAGTCTGAGGGTGGTGGGCGGAGCTTAGTCCCTGGGCGGAGCCAATGCGTTTAAGAAATTCCTTCCAGAAAACAGAAGTGAACTGGACACCTCTATCAGAAATGATGCGATCAGGCACCCCATGCAAACAATAAATGTGAGAAATGAAATGCCTTCGCAGAAGGAATCTTGTGGCACGGAATAAAATGAACTTGTTTTGAAAATAAGTCAGTAACCACCCATATGACAGTGTGCCCCTGGCTCTCGGGAAGTTCGACAATAAAGTCCATAGAAATTTCCTTCCAAGGGGCGACAGGGCGGGCTACAGACTGGAGCAGGCCTTGCGGTTTTCCTGGTGGCCGTTTAGCGGCTGCACAGACTGGACAACTGGCAACATAAAGTTCAATGTCTTTTTTCAAAGAGGGCCACCAAAACTGCCTCTTCACCAAATGCACCGTCTTCACAAATCCAAAGTGACCCGCCAACTTGGAATCGTGAGCCCGTTGGAAAACAACGAGACGAAGAGAGGCAGGGACGTAAAGCTTAGCCCCAATCCATGGTAAATCATCCCTCATTGTGCATTCACCCTGATGCTGCTGGAACCAGTCATCCTGGGGAAGGGCCCGTTTGAGGTCAGAAAGGAAATCTTGAGGCACTTCTACTTTTGAGCGCGCCTGCTGCCGAGTGACAACCGGAGCAGCAAGGCTGGATGCGGGAACTACGGGTTGAACAATACTCAGCTTAGAGCAGTTGTACTGAGGGAGTCTGGACAAAGCATCAGCCATGAAATTCTTCCCTCCCGGGATGTACTTGAGTGTGAAATTGAAACGATTGAAATGCTGAGCCCAGCGCATCTGCTTAGGGGAGAGGCGTCTTGGAGTCCTCAAAGCCTCTAAGTTTTTATGGTCAGTCCACACCTCAAACGGGTGCTTAGCGCCCTCTAGAAAGTGGCCAAAGCCCAGCGTACTGCAAATGCTTCTTTCTCCCAGATTGCCCAATGCCTCTCTGTGTCCGTGAGCTTACGGGAGGTGTAAGCGCATAGTTGCAAATTACCTTGGTCGTTGGCTTGAAGCAAGACGGCCCCAACAGCCACGTCGCTGGCATCAGCTTGGACGACGAAAGGCTTGTCCATGTCCGGATGCTTCAGAACTGGTTCCGCCGCAAAGAGGTGTTTCAACTTCTCAAAAGCAGCCTGACACTCCATGGTCCAATCCAGCGGCTTGCTAGGCTTAGGTTTAGGCCCACCTTTGGACTTCAACAAGTTAGTGATGGGAAGCGCAATTTTGGCCAAAGAAGGGATGAACTGACGATAGAAATTGGCAAAACCCAAAAATTTCTGCAATTGTCTGCGTGTACGGGGCACCTCCCACTCAGTGACTGCCTTCACCTTAGCGGGGTCCATCTCAATACCAGCGGGGGAGATACGATACCCCAGGTAGTCAATCTTCTCCTGGTGAAATTCACATTTGGACAACTTGGCATACAGTTCAGCGGCCCGGAGCTTTTTTAAGACAGTGCAGACCAACGTGACGTGTTCGTCATAAGTCTGAGTGTAAATAAGGATATCGTCCAAATATACGATAACGCCTTTGTAAAGATGGTCATGCAAGATCTCATTAATTAATTGCATGAAAACTGCAGGCGCCCCCTGCAGGCCAAAGGGCATCACCCGGAACTGGAAACAACCGAGGGGGCAGTTGAAAGCAGTCTTCCACTCATCCCCCTCCTTTATGCGGACCCTATAGTACACTTCCCTGAGGTCCAATTTAGTGAAAATGCGGCCCTTTCCCAATTGGGCCAGCATGTCCTTCATCAACGGTAACGGGTACAGGTTTTGAGCAGAGATACAGTTCAGGTTTTTGAAATTAACACATAGTCTCAGGGAGCCATCTTTCTTCTCTCTGAACAATACAGGTGCAGCTACCTTGGGTCGTGCTGGCTCAATGAAACCCCTTTCCAAGTTTTTATCAATGAATTTTCTCATTTCCTCCATCTCTCTAGGGGACATTGAATATATTTGGGGCTTCGGAAGCTTAACCCCAGGCAAAATATCGATGGAGCAATCAGTAGGTCTGTGGGGCGGAAGCTTATCTGAAGATTTTTCACTAAAAACTCCTTTCAGGTCCCAATATTCTTTTGGAATCTTTTCTTCCCCCTCAATTGTCTCCTGGCCCCTGGCGGGCAATGCGGGGCTGGAGCCAGCAGGCTCTGGGGAATTGCCCTCCCCGTTTGGAGCTGTGCTGGTGCAAATGCGCAGCCATCCCTCCCTCCAATTAATGCGAGGGTTCCATTTACGAAGCCAGGGGAGGCCCAAAATCAAGGGTCTGTCCATTCCAGGAGCCACAATAAAAGAGATCAATTCTACATGGGTGCCCATTTTCATCTCTAGAGGTTCAGTATAGAAATGGGCTGGGCCACCCCCTGCAATGGACCCATCGATTTGGCAAAACACAATAGGGGTTTTCAAAGTTCTTAATTTCAGGCCTAGTTTTTCCACTATTGCAGGGTTGATCATACATCTCGAACAGCCCGAGTCAAGGAGGGCAGGAAGCTGTTCTGTCACCCCATCGGGTGGTACTCTTAATTCTATTGGGATCAACATGGGGCCTTTATTTGAACTCACCCAGTGAGGCGAGGCGTCGTCATCGGAGTCATCAGAGGAGCTGGCGGTGACGTCAGCTTCTTTCTCTACCTCCTGTCTGAAGCGCGGGGGGGGTGTTATCAGCAGCGAAAGCAGCCTCTTTCTTCTTCTTCTCTGGGGCCCTGCTCATCTTCCCTTCCCTCTTGGCAGGGGGCGGGGCAGTTTTAGGAAGTTTAGTGCGGCAATCTGTGGCGCGGTGGCCTCCCCTCCCACAATGGAAGCATGTGAGCGGCTTGCGCTTGCCAGTGGAGCTTCTCTTTCCCTCACTCCTGATTCGGAAAGGGGGCTTCTGAGTTGGGGGGGGGGTGATCTTCCTGCTTTCTCCTCTCTCGCACGTTGAAGTCTAATCAAATCGAGCTCAACGTCTGCTGCATTTTCATACCAAGCTGTAACGCGCTTGGGAAGGTGTCTGTTAACACATTGTTGGTAAATGTCCTCATTCAATCCTAATGCAAATTGGTCCAAAAGGGCATCCTGAGACCAGCCTCTCATATAACAAGAAAGCTGTTGAAACTCCTGAATATATTGAGTCACCGGTCTATCTCCCTGCCTGACGGCCATAAATTTCATCTTCCCCCGTTTCTCAATTAGAGGGTCATCAAATCGTCTTTTAAATGAAGTCATAAAAGCATCAAAATTCCTCAGGAGGGGGGAATTGCTTTGGTGCAAGCTGATCATCCATTCGGCCGCCTCTTCCTCCAAAGCAAGTAACACCATTCGCACTTTCATTTCATCTGTTTCTAAATCGGGCCCATAAATTTCCATATAGTTATAAATTTGTATAACAAAGAGACCCAGTTTCTTGGAATTCCCATCATATTTTACAGGTGAGGGAGGGACTTTTGCCATTCTGCATCTTCTGGGGGCCCCCCCTGCTCTGGCAGCCGCCCTGGCTGGGGGGGGGGGAGAAGCTGTTTCTGGGTTAGTTTGCTCCCATCCTCCCTCGGCCTCTTCACCCTCCCTAAATTTTTGCATAGAGTACCTTTGTTCAAAGTCTTCCGTTTGGTCTCTTTCTCGGGGTTTCCGTTCGGGCAAGGTTTCTTCCAATTCAGCTGGCTTCGCCCTTTGTTTTCTCTTAGTAACTCCAGCATCCCAACTTTCGCTGTCCTCCTTTTGCCCCACACTTAGGGACCATCGAGGGGGGATCGCAGGGTCCGCTATTCCTAGGCCAGCCATTCTCCCAGGTAATGATGGGTCTGCAGTTTCCCTTTCAATCTCTTCATCGCTTGCTCGCAAAGACATCTCCCTCGTTCCTTCTTGTAAGTACACCCCCCACGGAAGGTTGAAATTTCCTGGTGGGGTGTGAGTGAGACTTCGCTTACTGTCAGATCCTCTCCATTAGATAATTAAGAAAGAAGACCACGAGACTCCATGAGTAGAAATCAAGTGTACTTTTACTAATTATAAATGATTAAAGGCATAGCGAAGCGAAGTCTGATTATTTAGGCGCGAAAGCGATTGATATATAGAATAGCTCATTCCCCACCCCTTGGCATCACAGTTACAGTCCAATCATAATTCTCCCAAGTGTCAGGTGTGAGATAACTTCAAAAGGCATCACGAAGATGGAATGTCGGTGCCGTTAGTCCTGGCGGGAATCTCCTACGCATGCGTAGTCCGACAGGCAGCTGAGCTCCAGAAACTTCCTCCAGCACAATTAGTAACCCCTCCCAAATACCATGCCCTCCCTCCCCGTTTCATGGCAGTCGAAGCAACAGCAAAGCAGAGGCTGACACTAATATTAAGATACATAATATGGTATCCAGAAGAATCTAAAAATACCCAAATGAATCAAAATATGCAACCTGAATATGGAATACATCCAGACCAAAATACTGACTTAAAGTGCTGCATTGTTACATGAACTTTTATCTATAATCCCAGTTTTATAACAGGCTTTATGATTATAAGCAGCAACCTCCCACCCACATTCCTTTTCTGTTTTTTTTTAAATGATAATGATGATGATGATTAACATTATTAACAATATTAACCATATTATGTATCTTGACTGGCATCTGTTGGGGGACAATTTTGTATTCTATTTCATAAATAGAACATTGAGTAGCTGATTCCAGCCTTAGTCTACATATTTATTTAACTGTTCGTATAGATTTATACCTATTTAAAAACTAATTATCAATCTTTTTAATAGATGTAAAGTAAGGTTTTAAAAATTTATATATTTTAATGATGGTTTTCATTAATCTTCTCTGAGATTTTCTCAATTCCTATAATTTCATGGATATATTCATTTTTCTTTTGCAAAAAATATGGAAGTGGTTTGTCATTGCTTTCTTTCGGTATGCTTTTTCTCCCCCTATTTTTTCTTGGAGTCATGTTAGACTCTGAATTGTAACTAAAGTAAACAAAATTAGCATTAGTTAGTTGGATTTTTAGCCTGCTCTTACACCAGGCATCATTATGGTTTATAGGCAGATTGCCTTTCATTATCTCTGAAGCAACAAAGCTAAGAGGCTGATTGATCTGAGAGAAAGAAACTGACTGTCAACTCGCAAAGCATTTGCTGAACCCTGACATAAAGAATGTTTCCACGGCTTTGGGATTCTTTCAATTGTAACTCTAATCTTAATATAACATTTTAAGAATAATATCATATTATCTTTCCTAAGTATAAAAGTCTTATACTAATATTGATATATTGATAAAATATTGTTCTTTCATCTGTGATCCTTATGATTTAATTTGTTGAGTGAAGATTGAGATCCACCTTGGTCAAATTATGGTGGATGAATTATAAAATAGAACTTGGTTCAGGTTCCCTAAATTCATCAGATGGATTTGATACACCATTAGGGTGGCACATAACACTCTCTGGGTGGTTCTTGAAATAAGAACATTTATTTATTTATTATTTATTTATTATCAAAATTTATATGCCGCCCAATCCCGAAGGACTCCGGGCGGCTTACAAAAAAGAGAGGGAAAAAAAAGAGAAAAAAAAGACAGTTTAAAATCACAAACCACATACATTCATTCTAATCGGGGCTGGACCTCGACAATGAGGTCAACAGCCCCAGGCCTGCCGGAACAGCCAAGTTTTTACAGCTTTCCTGAAGGCCATGAGAGTGGGTATGGTCCGGATTTCTGGGGGTAGCTGATTCCAAAAACATTGCTGAGAACTGACTTAACACCAATACTGTATGCAACCTCCCCCTAGAAGTGATACTGATCCCTCCAGCAATAACCTTTTATAAACTGGTAAAAAGTAATATTTTCCAAAAAGCCTTTGGGAAGGTTTTTGTCAGCATATTAACAATTATGGTCTATTTTTTTAAGGTTTTTTGTTATTGTTTGGGATTACCATGTTGAATTTTAATTTTACACTGTAGAAAGTTATCACCCAGCCCTCTCCCAGAAAAGTGAAATATCCTAGGAAATATTGAAAAGGCAGAATATTTTTCTGGATGTGAAAAGAAAGAAACATGTTTTAAAAGACAGAATAGCTGCCTGTAGCTTCCTGCCCATTCCCACTTTGTTAATGGGCCATTAAGAAGGCCGAGCTACTCCACTTTACATAATAAAGACTTCTCCACTTCAGCTACAGGAAACCATGATAATATTGGCCCCAACTGACCACATGGCATCTGAGAACTCAACCAAACCTGGATTCAAAACACAGCCTAGAGAATTGCCCCTGCATGGCCCCATGGGAGTCTGACAACCAATCAGAATACATTTCTTACACAGGAACAGGAAACAGAGAGGTGGGACTGAACAGGTTATAAAAAGCCTAGCAAGCCCCTTCCTCAGCCCTTCTCTTCTTCTCCACCAACATTGAAGCATGTAATCACATTTTCTGTTCAGGGCTCAAGCCATGTGGTCCTGTCCAACAATAAACTATCTTTCCAAGCAGCCTCCATGTCTCCAGGGTCTTTTTCTCCACTTGGAGCCGAACCCAGAAGGACATTTCTTTCATCAACACCAAAAAAGCTAGACTGTCATAGAACTTATAAACATTTTGAAAGAGAAAGGGAGCTTTAAGATACAGAATCTTACAAACATTTCCATTCCTTGATCTTCTTTCTAAATGTCTACTGATATAGTTGGGAGGTGGTCACGTCTTTTATAACAATAGCAGATTTATATACTGCTTCATAGTGCTTTACAGCCCTCTCTAATTGGTTTACAGAGTCAGCTTATTGTCCCCAACAAGCTGGGTCCTCATTTTACCGATCTCAGAAGGATGGAAGGCTGAGTTAAACTTGAGCCAGTGGGAATCAAACTGCCAAACCGCTGGCAGCCAGCAGTCAGCAGAATTAGTCTGCAGTACTGCATTCTAATCACTGCATTACTATGGGTCTGAATAAAAGAGAAATGTACAATGTTATGAATTTAGAAATATTTTGTAAATTACCATCCTATTTGATGGTCCTTGGTGCTCTCTAAGCTTGCTTGTTTTCTTACAGATGTTTCATTACTTCTTTTGAACTGGTTGATTGAAAGAGACAAAGAGAAAAAGACTTCAGCACCTCTCCACCAGTAATCAGTACTCAGATCAGCATAGATTTAACTCCAAGGTCACCTTTAGGCCAACAATCAAGTAACCATTTTAAAAAATTTATCAGGGCAACCTTGTCTACCCAATTATGGGACAGAGCATACTGCTCTGCTTGCGCCTTTCAGCCCCAATACAGGAGCCTTCACAGGTCATCACTTTTGCAACAAACTATTTTGTGTTGAATTTATGTTTTACCAACAAAAAAATAAAGGGAGACTAGTATAGATCTAGTTCAAGCTATTTAGCTCTCATCAGCTAGCCATACCCTTCTGGGATTTGAACCTGGGGTACCTGGTCTAATTGGGACATAATTGGGCAGATGAGATTGCACTGATAGATAGATAGATGATAGATGATAGATAGATAGATAGATAGATAGATAGATAGATAGATAGATAGATAGATAGATAGATAGATAGATAGATAGACAGACAAACAAATAAACAAACAAACCCACTTAATCTTTCCCCTGGTATAGCCAACATAGTGAGGAGAGCCTGTGTCTTAGAGGTTAATACATCTACCTAAAGTACAAATAGGCTGGGTTTGAATCAGTGGTGGGATTCAATTTTTTTTTATTACTGGTTCTGTGGGCATGGCTTGGTGGGTGTAGCATGGCTTGGTGGGCGTGGCTCGGTGGGCATGGTAGGGGAAGGATACTGTAAAATCTCCATTCCCTCCTTACTCCAGAGGAAGGTTACTGCAAAATCCCCATTTCCTCCCAATCAGCTGGGACTTGGGAAGCAGAGAATAGATGGGGGCAGGGCCAGTCAGAGGCAGAGGTGGATTGCTCCCAGTTCAGCCCTGTTTGGCCGAACCGATAGTGGTATTTTTGCCTGGGTCGTGGAACCAGCAGCAACCCAGGCTTGCCACGTCCCTGAACCGGTTCCCCCGCCGCCGTTAATGTCACCGCCATGTTGTTTTGTAATGACTGCACGTGCGCAGTTCACTGTAAATTGTTCTGCACATGCGCGAAGAACAATTTACACCGAACTGTGCATGCGTGTGCAGCAAAACGCGTGTGAAGTGAACCAATAGTAAAACCGGCAGCAACACACACACACCCCTGTCAGAGGTGGTATTTACTACTCAAAATTTCCGCTACTGGTTCTCTAGAACTGCTCAGAACCTGCTGAATATCATAAATTCAACACAATCAAGTAAGCAATATCTCAATCAAGAAACTGTCAAAGAGCCATTAATAAACAGCCAACCAAAGAATCTCTAAGACTGCTCCCACCCACATAGACAAGCAAGACACCAGAATACAAACTCTCAGCAAATACTACTCCTTACTATCACTGATGATGTTACCTAGTTAGGGTAATGAAATGTCTGCAAGAAAATAAGCAAGTTCAGAGAGCAGCTAAATAGGAGGGATACGGGGGATCCCCTGCAGGGTAGGGCTGAAGAGTACGTCCAGTTCTTGGCGGACAAAGTTGCTCGGTTTCGGTTGGAGTTGGACTCCGATTCTGCAGATCCAGCTGAGGCACAAGGGGATAATCTGGCAGACCATCGCTGGGTTGAGTTTCAGGATGTTGCCCCTGGGGACGTGGACAAGGCCATGAGAGCTGTGAGTGCCTCCACATGTGTACTGGACCCGTGCCCCTCCTGGCTGGTTGTCAACAGCAGGGAGGTGACATGGGGCTGGATCCAGGTGGTTGTTACCGCCTCCCTTCGGGAGGGGGTCTTTCCCCCCGCACTTAAAGCGGCGGTGGTGAGACCCCCTCCTGAAGAAACCATCTTTGGATCCAGCCGTTCTTAACAATTACCGTCCAGTCTCCAACCTCCCCTTTGTGGGGAAGGTTGTTGAGAAGGTGGTGGCCTTTCAGCTCCAGCGGGCCTTGGAGGAAGCTAGCTATCTTGTCCCATTCCAGTCCGGCTTCAGACCTGGCTACAGCACAGAAACCGCTTTGGTCGCATTGACCGATGACCTCTGGAGAGCCAGGGATGGAGGCCATGCCTCCATCCTGGTTCTCCTTGACCTCTCAGCGGCTTTCGATACCATCGACCATGGTATCCTTCTGCGACGACTGCGAGAGGTGGGGGTGGGAGGCACTGTTTTGCAGTGGTTCTCCTCTTACCTCTCGGACAGGTCGCAGTCGGTGTTAGTTGGGGGGCAGAGATCGAACCCTAGGCCCCTAACATATGGGGTGCCGCAGGGTTCGGTCTTGTCTCCCCTACTTTTCAACATCTACATGAAACCGCTGGGCGAGATCATTTGGCGGCACGGGATAAAATACCACCAGTATGCGGACGATACCCAGCTGTATCTGTCCGCCCCCTGCCAACTCAATGAAGCGGTGGACGTGATGAACCAGGGACTTGAAGCTGTTAGGGACTGGATGAGGGCTAACAAACTCGTGCTCAACTCGGATAAGACCGAGTGGCTGTTGTGTTTCCCTCCTGCCAATTTGGCAAATATTCCATCTCTCAGGCTGGGGGGGTCAAATATTACACCCCTCAGACAGGGTCCGCAACTTGGGAGTCCTCCTGGACCCACAGCTGACTTCCGAACACCATTTGTCAGCTGTGACCAGGGGGGCATTTGCCCAGGTCCGCCTGGTACACCAGTTGCGCCCCTACCTGAACCAGGAGGCTCTCACAACAGTCACTCGTGCCCTTGTGACCTCTAGGCTGGAGTACTGCAATGTGCTCTACATGGGGCTGCCCTTGAGGAGTATTCGGTGACTTCAGCTAGTCCAGAATGCAGCCGCGCGAGCGATTGTGGGTGCACCTCGCTTCACCCACGTAACACCTATCCTCCGCGAGCTGCACTGGCTACCTGTCGATCTCCGGATACGCTTCAAGGTGCTACTTGCCACCCATAAAGCCCTCCATGGTAGTGGATCTGGGTACTTGAGAGACCGCCTGCTGCCGATCACCTCCACACGACCTATTAGATCTCACCGATTAGGCCTCCTCCGAGTTCCATCCTCTGGCCAATGCCGACTGGCCACCACGCGGAGGAGAGCCTTCTCGGTGGTAGCCCCGACCCAATGGAACGATCTCCCCGTGGAGATTCGTACCCTCACCACCCTCCAGACCTTCCGCACAGCCCTTAGAATCTGGCTATCCCGTCAGGCCTGGGGCTAAAGATTGTAACCCGCCCGAATGGTATGAATGTTGCGTTTTAATCATGTATTGTCTTATATGTAAAAGTCTGTTTCCCCCCACTTCCTTTGGATTGTGAGCCGCCCTGAGTCCCCCCAGGGAAAAGGGCGGCATACAAATAAACCTTCAATCAATCAATCAATCAATCAATCAATCAGCTCATTTCAACCATGAGCTACAAATATTCTCCTTCATTGGTACCTATTTCTCAGATTGAAAAGTCATTTTTGTTTCGTAAGGTATTAGGAATCTTGAAGGATTTTGCAACATATAAATTCAATAAATAACAAAATATTTATCCGGGACTCATGCAAATCAATGGATTTCTATGTAAGAGTTGGTAAAAATTCCCATATGCCTCAAAGAGCAGCTATTAGTTCTTTATTACAAATTGCAGGCCCTTTGATTAGAAATTCCATTTGTAAAAACTAAATAATTTATTAAGTCAGAAAGTGACAAAATGGACTTAATTAAATATGTAAAATGATTAAAAATACCCTTTCATAGCTTCTCCTGTATAAATAGCAGTCATGATACTTACTATTGCTGAAGAATAATTGATTTTCAAGTAGCTTACATAAAATGCATGACAATTAGTCATGAACATAATTAATTTTGGATAGTCAAAAAGCTGTCACATGATAGTAATAACATTTAGTAGGACTTAAATTTTAAAATTATTTTGTGCATTTAGTGGTCTAACTTATGCTGTCTTTAGTTTTGTGTCATACACTACGCATTGACATGAATCCAGCCAGTTATGGCTAATTCAACAAACAATAGGTAAACATGAGTTGAATAAACGCATTGGTAAAGCGGCCACCACATTTTCTAGACTTACAAAGAGAGTATGGCTTAATAAGAAGCTGACAGAACATACAAAGATCCAGGTCTATAGAGCCTGTGTCTTGAGCGCACTCTTGTACTACAGGGAGTCTTGGACCCTTTACACACGGCAGGAAAGAAAATTGAACACCTTTCATATGCTCTGTCTCCAACGTATTCTTGGCATCACCTGGCATGACAAAGTTCCAAATAGCACAGTCTTGGAACATGCTGCAATACACTGTTGAAACAGTGACGTCTATTCTTGCTTGGGCATGTCGTGAGAATGACTGATGGTCAGATTCCGAAAGATCTCCTGCATGGAAAATTAGTGCAGGGAAAGCACCCCAGAGGGAGACCATAGCTGTGATATAAGGATATCTGCAAGAGGAATCTAAAGGCCTTGGGAATGGACATTAACAGCTGGGAAACCTTGACCTCTGATCATTCAGCTTGGAGGCTAAAGACGCACATGGTCTTCTCCAATTCGAAGAGACACTTATTCGGCAGGCTGAGGCAAAGAGGCAGTCTCAGAACCAGCAAAATCTGGGGGCTTGGTCAGGGACAGAATGTATCTGCCCTCAGTGTGGAAGGGATTCCCACTCCCAAATTGGCCTTTTTAGCCACACCAGTTGCTGCGTTAGGACCTCTTTCCAGAGCACGATACCATAGTCTTTTGAGACTGAAGGATGCCAATATAAGGTAAACATATCCAAGTTATTGTGATGCATAAACTCAGCCAATAACAATTAATAGATGCCGGTTCTAACATACCATAGATTATAAAAACCAATATTTGTAAATATTGTATAAATATCCAGCTTCAAATTGTATTCACTTATGTTTCCTTTGAGGAACATCTACCTATAGAATAGACAAATTGATTTTGATGTTTTGATATTGATAATATTTTGTGCTGTCAGGGTTTGTTTAACTATGATTTACTTCAGTGGTGGGTTTAAAAATTTTTTAGAACCTGAGAGGGTGGGGCCGAAGTTGTGACGAGACGACATGTGATCTCAAAGCTCTGCGATCACAGTTGACATTTTTATTGCCGGGGGGTCCCAACGGACCTAAATCATCCCGAAGAGATGGTGAATAGGAAGATTACGTCTTGCTGATCTCAGGGATATCGCAAAATCTCCGAGAGAAGCAAGGAAAAGTCTTCTCTCTGGTAATAAAAATTTCAGTCTTTTGTCAAGACTGACAAAGTCAGGGAGGCCTCAGAATGGAACGATGTGGAAAGAGAAAGTGTTTCCAGCTGGTGAGAAACTTTTATTGTTTTAAAAAAACGGACTGCCTATAAAAACTAAAAACTAACTAATCAAAAAATAGAAGAACTTAGCGGCAAATTTGATTTTTGTAATGGTTCTGGACAATGGTTATCTTACTTTTTAAATCCTATTTACATGGATTGAATCTAAGCAAAACTTTTTCAAATGGATGGATCTAACTTCTTCTAACATTTCTTTGTGACTGTCTGCAAGCTACAGATTGATTGTTTTGACTGCGACATTGCAAGCTTTTATTGCCTAGCTGTTTAGCTTAAGATCTGATGAGATTTTACAGCTGTTCTTTTGAAGTTTGTTTTAGCTTACAGAGAGCTTGTGAGTGTGTGTTTTAGTCTTGCTGACCTTCTAAAGAAAAAATATAACTGCGTATGGACATGGCATCCACAGGGCCTTTGAATCTCCGAGGAGTATTTTTAGCGCTGCAGAGTTTGTTGGATACAGAAGAAAGAATTGAGAGAAAAATGGATTATTTGGTACATTTAACAACAAAATATGATGAAAAAACTGAGCATGTTTTTCAAATACAAAATAAGAAGATTGGAATTCAAAAAACTGAAATGGAAGATGAATATAAAGAGACTGAGCCTGTTGATATTCGTGGTAATTGGTTTATTTCTGAGGGAGAAAGGAATGGAATATTGGAAGAGGAATTAAATGGAGAGAAAATTTATTTAAAAGACCAGGTCATAGAAGAAGAAGAAGAAGAAGAAGAAGAAGAAGAAGAAGAAGAAGAAGAAGAAGAAGAAGAAGAAGAAGAAGAAGAAGAAGAAGAAGAAGAAGAAAAAAACATTAAAGAATTTATGAACTATGAAATACTACTTGCAAAATACTTGATATCACTGCTGATAATTAAAGATAAGCTGAACAAGGAAACAAAAAGAGGGCGTCAAGACTACATGAGAGATATTACAAGTAAGGAGCTGCTAAGAGGAGTCCATACAGATTTGATCAAAAGGATGTTTGGAGGACTGGATCCACAAATGGCAGAAGACATAAGATTGTTTTGCTAGTGGAGAGATACAGGTTGATAGAAACTAGCTAAACTTAGTTAAATTTAGTGACAATAGGTATAGTTAAATAAAAATTGATAATGATAATAATGTATACAATGTTGAGCTGTTATGATAAGTAATAATTTGATATGAATATTGAATGTTACCCTTGAAGGGAAGGTTAGAAATACTTTTGGACTATATATAAAGGTTATTAGTAACAATAACAATAAAAAATAACAAAATTAGGCACTGCTAAGTTTTAATTATTAGGGGGGAAATGTTATGATATAGGATATAGCCAAATAAAGAAAGGATAATGATAATAAATTATATACATGCTATGAGTACAATATGAGGGAATTGGATGTAAATGGTAAACAGGGATTTGGAAAGGAGGATTAGAAAATTTTGGTATTAAATATTATGGATTTTTAGCTAGAATAGGATATGAGGATTTAATGTTAATGGAGGATTTTATAAATAAGTAAATGAAATGCCAGTATGTGGTTATGTATTAAATCTTGGTATATTTTATGATGAAGGACGTTTAAATAATCATAGTCAAATAAAAGTGGAGGTATGATGATGGTAATATAATAAATATCCAAGTTAAGATATTAGAATTAATATGAATTATATTTGATGACGGTGGAAGAGATGCACGAAAGCCTTTTGTAACCAACTGATACACTTTCTACAGTATGTAAAGAAGGAGGGTTTGTATGTGTGTTTTGAAAATAAAAATATATTTAAAAAAAAAATTTTTAGAACCTATTCTGTAGGTGTGGCGTGTTTTGTGGGAGTGGCTTGGTGGTCATTTGACTGGGTGGGAGTGGCTTGGTGATCATGTGACTGAGTAGGAATGGCTTGGCAGTTATGTGACTGGGTGGGAGTGGTCAAGTTGATGTCACTGAACTCTTTGCCCAAAAGAATGACCTACAAAAAGAAGATATTAAAAAAGGAAATTTATTATTTTGTGCACTTACTACTTAAATAAGTATAAAATAAGTACACAAAACAATAAAATGTCCTGTCCTAAGCCTTTACACTATGTATGGACGCAGACTTGGCTGTCTGCCACAACTAAGGAAGGAGATAAGCAACCCCCTTGGCTGGGAGCCCAAAAAGCTATCTCTATGAAACAAGGCTTGAATTCATGAAATTCTCCCAATCTTTCTCTACGGCTGGATCAGTAAATTGTTGTTTCCTGCAAAATTCCCCTCCCGTCACCCCACCTATAAGCTCTCTGGGAGAGGCCAATCAGTAGCCACCTGTTCCTATTTCCTTCTGTGACCCTTTTTCCAAAGCTGCTCCCTCCTCCTTGCAGCCCTATGCATATGTACATCAGGGATAGCCTCCCTCTGTTCTTCCTCACTGCTCCCTGATTCAGATGCACCTGGTGGCCAACAGGCCTCTCTAGTCCCAGCTCTGACTCTGAACACCCCCCAGAGTCTTCCTCAGCCTCCAGGGCAGTCCCATAGTGTTCATCACTGTCAGGTTCCACCAACAGCTCAGCCAGCCGCTGTTGGGCCATAACATAAAACAGCTACTTATCAAAGATTGGAACGAAAACTGGATCAATTTATTCTAAAATATGAAGCTAAAACTGAGAACGTTGAATGCTTAAATGTCCCTGAAACACAAACGGAAAATGTGAGAAATGGTGTCTGGTCTATCTCAGAGGAAGAGAAGAAGGGGGAAGCCATAAAGACGTCTCATTTAAAGAGACAGTGTGCAGAAGGAATGAAGAATCCACCCTTGAGAATTAAAGTTAAATTGGGAAGATTTATAAACCAAGAACAACTTTATTACTTCATCACTGACATTCAGAATCCAAAGGTGCCGAAATATTTTTGCTTGGACTTGCTTATGGAAACATTTGGTAAATCTATTCAACGAATGGCTACTGGACGGAGGAAACCTTGTGGCTGGAGGGACACAGGCTGACAAAAAAATTTAAAATTAACTAGATCGGATTACTTTAATATGTAATAGATATAGCTGAATAATGACTGATATGGATAGCAATATATATGATCTGGAATTGGCTGATAGATTGTTGAATACAATTGAAAACTACTTAAATCTAATTGCTTTTCTGTGTAACAAATATTGTTGAATAATAATTGATATTGATAGCAATGTATATAATGTGGAGTTGACATGATAATTAACAATTGGATATGAGAAAATACTTTTAGATTACACATAAAGAGTATTAACTATAATAATTAGCACTATTAAAAAAAACTAAATAGAATCCATATAATCAAAAGTTAATTAATATTGGGAAAATGTTATGATATATGATATAATTGAATATTATGGATGTTTAGCTAAAATATCTAGATCGGATTACTTCAATTTGTAATAGATATAGCTGAACAATGATTGATATAGATAGCAATATATATAATTTGGAATTGGTTGATAGATTGATGAATATAACTGAAAATTAGCTAAATCTAATTGCTTTTTTGTGTAACAGATATAGTTGAATAATAATTGATATTAATAGTAATGTATATAATGTGGAGTCGATATGATAACTAACAATTGGATATGAGAAAACACCTTTAGGGTATACATAAAGAGTATTAACTATAATAATTAGCACTATTAAAAAATTAAATAAAATCCATATAATTAAATGTTAATCAATATTGGGAAAATGTTAGGATATATGATATAACTGAATATTATGGATGTTTAGTTAAAATAGAACATGAGGATTTGATGATAATAGAGGATTTTACAAATAAGTAAATGAACTGCCAGCATGTGTCATGGACTAATTCCCTAGCATAACTAAGGATGAAGGATGTTTAAATAATTATAATAATTAAAACCGGAGGTATAATGATCTTGATATGGCAAATATTTGAGTTAAGATACTTGAATTAATAGGAGTTAATCGAAGAGAAGCACCAAAACATGTTGTAACCAGTTGATATACTTCTTACTTTTTCATAATAGATACCTGTGTTTCGTTTTGTTTTTCTGATTGTTGTCTTTGTTTTTTTTTCTGTATTATTTGTAATTGATTGATATATTAAGAAAGATGTTGTACCAGTTTTAAACTAAAACTTAAAAAACATTTAATAAAAAAAAAAAAATGATGGGCTAAAATAGAAAAAAAAAAAAAAAAAAAAAAAAAATAAAAACAGCTACTTAGAGAGGAAATATGGCTGTCCTTGCCGGTCTTCAACATTACTGACCACCTTGCACACACACTTCCAGCATCTCTTCCTCTTCCCTCTTCCTGGATTCACCCAGACGTCTTTAAAACTCACAGCCTGTGTGTGCGCGCGCGCACACACACACACACACACACACACACACACACACACACACACACACTTCCAGCCCCTCTGCCTCTTCCCTCTTCCTGGATTCAGATGTTTTTAAAAGAGTGGAAGAGTATGTGATGTGCACAGGCTGTGAGTTTTAAAGAATCTGAGTGAATCCAGGAAGAGGGAAGAGGCAGAGGGGCTGGAAGCATGTGTTCTTATATATCTTCCAGCCCCTCTGCTTTTTCCCTCTTCCTGGAATCACTTCAATGTTTTTAAAACTCACAGTCTGTGCACACGCACACACTTCCAGCCCCTCTGCCTCTTCCCTCTTCCTGGATTCACTCAGACGTTTTTAAAATAGTGGAAGAGTGTGTGCTGTGCACAGGCTGTGAGTTTTAAAGACATCTGAGTGAATCCAGAAGAGGGAAGAGGCAGAGGGGCTGGAAGCATGTGTTCCTATAGTATCTTTCAGCCCCTCTGCCTTTTCCCTCTTTCTGGATTCACTCAGACATTTTTAAAAACCCACAGCCTGTGCACACGGACATACTCTTCTAGCAGCCCCTCTGCCTCTTCTCTCTTCCCAAACATCCTCCTCCCCACCAGCCACTCACCAGTTTTTTCTTCTTCTGGTTCTTCTTCTGAGAACTTTTTGGCAGCATGGTGAGGATGTGTGGGGCAAATGAAAGAGGGAAAGAGGGGAGGGAGTGTTCTGGTATGGCGCCTCCTGACCAATGGGTACGGGAAGGTACGCTAAATTTCACCATCTGGTATGGCCGTACCAGTCCATACTGGTTGAAACCCACCCCTGGTTTACTTAATAAACCACAGTAATTATACATGGTTTTAAAAACACAAACAAGTGTGTTCTAAAAACCAAAAAGTACCACAGTATGGTAAAAATCATATTATGGGACGGTATAAATACACTCTATAGCAATAGCAATAGCAGTTAGACTTATATACCGCTTCATAGGGCTTTCAGCCCTCTCTAAGCGGTTTAGAGTCAGCACATTGCCCCCAACAATCCGGGCCCTCATTTTACCCACCTCAGAAGGATGGAAGGCTGAGTCAACCCTGAGCCGGTGAGATTAGAACCGCCGAATTGCAGATAACAGTCAGCTGAAGTGGCCTGCAGTACTGCACCCACCTCTTTTTCTCTTTCTCTTTCTATTCCCAGAAAGAATAATGAAATCCAAGTAAAAACATTAAAGAACCCTATTAAAGTTTTTTAGTTCCAGTATTAACATTCCAGCACCAAGGTAAATGTTTCTGTCAGTAAACAAGTAGCTTATTAAACAAAAGAGTCTGTTCTGGGTAGGTTTTATCTGAGATAGAGGAAATAGATTCTGTAAAGGATCCTTACTTTAAACTGTAAAATATTTTTAAAAGCATTATTCTTTTTGAAAATTTGTGCTAATAGGGCTGTTAGATCAGTGCTGCAAAACTAAAATGTCCATTAGGTGGAGATAGTTTCCTGTACCTCTTTTCACATATGTATTAGATGATTAGTTATTTTAAATTAGAACTGCTAGCTTTAGTGTGGGAGCAGGGCTTGGCTTTGTTTTGTCTGTAGTTACACACTGCTCTTAGTTAATATATTGTTATGACCAAATGATGGTAATTCCCTGAATATCCTAGTCTTTAGGGTACAATGTACACTGAAGAACATCATCCTAAAACCTGTTATTTTGTATTGATTTCTTCCCCCTCCAGCTTTCCTCTCAAGAGAGTAAAACGTTATATATAGAAATAGATTTCCTTTTTTAGTTATTTTATCAGGGAACTTTTATTACGCTACATATTTCAAACTTGGAACAGTAATTTATATGAGATTTATCTATAGTTAATTAGTCTCCGGAGATTTAAAATACATTGCTCAAGATATATCATAGAATTCTTTGGAGGAAGAAATTGCCTGGATTTCTAGACTATAGCCATTTCCGCACTGGTGACTTATAGCAACTTCTAGTGATGGTCAACAACTATTAAGGTCATGTAAAACCTGTTCTCATAATTGTTATACCAACTATCTACAATTCAATAGGGACGTGCAGTCACTGGAGGCAGGGGAGGCAGGGCCTCACCAGTCTCATGAGGAAAAGGAAAGAAATTTTAAAATAATTAAAAAGGCCAAGGTAGTTGCTGCCTGACTCCAAGTCACAGTGACTCTGAATCTGCTTAGTGCTAACTGTAGGAGGAGGCGAGAACTATGGGCCTCCTTTGCATAAGGAATTTTTCACCTTTTAAGAGTTAAGCAAGGGTTAAAAAGCAAAAAATTCCTTAAGGCAAATGAGGCACGTGATTCTCTTGCCTCCTCCTGCAGAGGGCACTTTGTTTAGAGGCTTTTTAAAAACATTTAAGCAGAGTCATCCATGTGGTGACTCTAGCAGCAACTATCCTAGCCTGCCTGGCCCTGGCTAGACCAAATCTTGCATTTTTGACGCAGCTGGAAGGCATGTGGGTCAAAGGGAGGGGGCAGGGCGGAGGAATTCAAAATTATTTGTAATGTAAGTAATTGTAATTTGTTTTTAGTGTGTGTGTGTGTGTGTGTGTGTGTGTGTGTGTGTGTGTGTTTTACCTGCCTCTGCTGGCGCGCGGGCTGGCACATTTATTTTTATTTTTCATTTTTTGGCCCGCCATAGAGCGACACATATCCTGGTTTGTGGCCGGGAGGCAGGCTGGCACTTTAAAGTGCATGCCGCCGCCCCGCTGTATGGCCAGGGTGGCGGCATGCACTTTAAAGTGCCAGCATGCCTCCCGGCCACAAACCAGGATATGTGTCGCTCTATGGCGGGCCGAGGCGGCATGCACTTTAAACTGCATGCCTTCCGGGCTGGCCATTCAGCGGGACATGCTTGATGTGCTCCATCCCAGCGGGCAGAGAGGGCGAGGGAGGACTGGAGGCGACGGGTGGGTGGCGAAGCGAGGCTGGTCGGGCGGCTGAGCCAGCCTGGGGGACGAGGGGTGGTCACAGGCTCCAGAAGCTGAGGGGCCTCAGAAAATCTACTTAGCACGGGCGTGGGGATGGCAGCAGGAGCTTACGTGGCACAGCAGGTCACCTAGGACCTCCTAGGCGCTGGTTGCACTGCTTATTACCATCAGTCGCCCCGTGTTCAGCAAAGCAAGCATGGGGAAGTCCTTTGCAGGCGGCTAAGACTGGCCGCCCACAAAGGACCTCCCCAGAATTGTTTTGATGAGTGCGGGGCGGCTGACGGTAGTTTACACCGGCCGCACCCGCTCAAACTAGCCTCAAACTAGCCTCAGTCACCCCGTGTTCAGCAAAGCAAGCCCGGGAAGGTCCTTTGTGGGAGGCCAGTCTTAGCCGCTTGCGCTCGGCACTGCAGCTGAAGTGAAGCCCCAAAGCCCCCGCTGCCACCGGAATATCTGCTGCCACCTCCTCCTCCTCCAACAGCACTGCGGGATTTGCTGCCCAATGCTGCGGCTGAGGTGAAGCCGGCAAAGGTCCCACTGCCCCCCCCGCCCGTGGCAGCGGCGTCTCCCCCTTTGCTCAGAGCACCTGAGCTGGGCTCTGCGTTACCCCTGCCCCCTCCTCCTTCGACGTGCTTTTGAGGAGCTATGAGTCCGTGGGAGGGAGCGGGAGCAGGAAAAAAGGCCGCAGCGCTGGGCAGCAAATGTGGTGGTGCTGTTGGAGGAGGAGGAGGAGGAGGCAGCAGCAGTTATTCTGGTGGCGGCGGGGGCTCGTCGGCATCTTCAGCGGCAGCCCACCCGTGAATAAAGCGAAGTGGAGCAGATCCATGCAGATGATGTCATCGCAACATGACTGGAGGAAGAATTCTGGGAGTTGAAGTCCACAAATCTTAAAGCTCTACCAGGACTTCAGTGGTGCTTTCACGCTTGCCTCACCGGCCATGAAGCTCACCGCACGTCACTGCAATTCAATGACATTAGAAGATGCTGTAAGTCACTCCCGGAAAAATGTCCTATGATAGGATTATATTATGGACATTGTAGTGAATGGAACTCTTTAACATTCAGCTTTTGCTTTTTATACATCAAACCTTTCATTGAACAAGCCTGGCTGTTTACAGTCTAATTTTTCTGCAAATCAGAACATTCCAATGAAATAGAATTGTAACTACCGAAGAGAAGGGAAAATGCATTTTAACACCAGGCTTTATTGCCACAAGCTGTTAATTTATGAATTCTTTTCAACTATTTTGGCAGAAAGAGCAGAAAATATTCTGGGATTACTTGGACCAGTAGTTATCACATCTCCTCCATAAATGCACAAATTTCAAAAAGAAAAAAATGGGAAGGCGGGGAAGATAGGGAATTGTTAAAAGCCTACTCATCTAATATGAAATATTTCATTTATTACAGGGTTAGCTTTGATTTTGTTCAAAATAATTTATGAATAATTATTTGTCTGCCAGGCAAAGGCAGAACTCAATTAAGAATGGCAAAACATGGTACTTTTTGTAGTATTTCCATATTTGAAGCTTACCTGGATGAAAAAGTTATGATTTACAGATTCAATTATGGACTGACTATATTTGACTTTCTAAATTTCCTATTGCCAAGTTACTGTTCAATCAAATCCAGGAAATCTGCTAGCTAACATTGAAATCATAAAAAATAAACTGAAGCTATCACATTTGAAATACATGTATATCTTCTTTTACATATTTATTTGAACCTGTATTGCAGGGGAGTCAAACTCTATTTCATTGAGAGCCACATCAGGGTTGTGTTTGACCTTAGGGCACCGGGGTGGGTGGGTGTAGCCAGGATGGGTGTGGCCAACTCAATGTCACTCATGTTGAGGGTGCCTGTGGAGGTTCCAGTGAAAACTGGCTCCTGAACTCTGTTTTTGGCTGCAATGGCTTCCTGCAACCCTCTGCCAGCAAAAATGGAGCTCAGGAGGGCCACACGCAGCCCTCCAGAGCTTTGTTTTTACTGGGAGAGGTACCACGGGCCAGTCTTTGACTGTTTCCAGGATGGCCCCACAGCACCCCAAGGACCGGATCTGGCTCCTGGGCCTCAGGTTTGACACCCCTTGCTGTAGTGGATAATGGGAAAAAATGCCAAAATGTTCAGATATTGAAGAGTAAAGGAAAATGTGAATCTGAATTGCCAATCACATCTTAACTTGTCCACACAGAAAGTGGATAGGACCTTCAGAGCCTTAAAAGTTAGAAGCAGGAAAGTTCCCCTTTCAGGTGGAATCCTTAATAAGAAGACATAAACATTCCATTTTGCCTTTGTTCTTCTTTCATCGAACTGGTTCATAACCAATTCCCAAGGACTGGAAAGCAGAGATCTTAGAACTATATAGCAATCTAATGAGCAGTGCAGCTTCATGTTGTTTAAGATTTTTGATCATCTGCAATTTGGGGAAATGTTCTTTGTTTTACTTTCTTATCCTGAGTTTTATTTTCTTCTACTCTTGTTTGGTTTGAGCATATATAACTGGAGAACAGGTGGCTGAGAGAAATATCTTCAATTAATTTTTCTATTGTCCATTTGTTTTTCTTTCTCCCATTGTCTTCCAGCCTTGAAGCAGTCCTTAATGTAGATATAAGGTAAAGGTTCCCCTCACACATATGTTCCCAACTCTAGGGGGCGGTACTCATATCTGTTTCAAAGCCAAAGAGCCAGCACTATCCGAAAATGTCTCTGTGGTCATGTGGCCAGCATGACTAAATGCCAAAGGTGCATGGAACGCTGTTACCTTCCCACCAAAAGTAGTCCCTATTTTTCTACTTGCATTTGTTACATGCTTTCGACCCACTAGGTTGGCAGAAGCTGGGACAAGTAACAGGAGCTCACTCCATTATGCAGTGCTAGGGATCCAAATCGCTGAACTGCCAACCTTTCTGATCGACAAGCTCAGAGTCTTAGCCATTGAGCAACTGTGTCTCTTAATGTAGACATACATAATACTATAAAAGACTTTCATTTACTCAGCACTCTCAGTTTGCCAAATACCTCCACTCCAAAAACAGTAAGTGTAGAAAGTTAGTATCTACACCTCCTAGAAGAATGAAATATTTTAGGAAATATTAAAAAGACAGAATATTCTATTCCCTTAAAAGAGAAATAGAAATCTTAAGGGAGACAGAAACTCTGAGCTTCAGCTCCCTGCCTCAAGCAGATATTTGGTGCCCATTGAGAAGGACTGGGCCAGCCAATCTACAAAACCAAAGATCTTCAGCTCCAGGGTGATGAGATTAAGACATGACCCTCCAGGACATAATAGAATTATCTAGAAGCAGGATTCATTGCATTGTGAAATCACCTGGGTACATTGCATCACTTTCCAGGCTTCAACCAAACTTGATTTGGACAAAGTGACCCCACATGGCCCTATGGGAGTCTGACTTGCACAAGAACAGGAACAGAAAGCTCAAGGGTAAGGCTTAAGAGAAGATATAAATAATCCTCACTCTCCACTCCATGTAGTCAGCAGCCCAGGACCATCAATAAACCATATTTCCAATTAGCCTCCATGCTTCCAGTGTCTTTCTCTCTGCTTGGAACTGAACCAGATGGATTTTTCTTCCAACAGAAGGAAGGAAGGAAGGAAGGAAGGAAGGAAGGAAGGAAGGAAGGAAGGAAGGAAGGGAGGAAGGGAGGGAGGGAGAGGGAGGCAAGGCTGGAAGTTTTGACTAAAGTGAGTGATGGCACCATATTGAATAAGCTTGGAGAGATAGGGAAGGTGTGGGTGGAGGATCTAGAGGTCTTTTGGGATAATCAGGGAACCCAATCTGCCATTTCTCCAATTGTGTGTGTATATCAGTGGTGGGTTTGTACCGGTTTTACTACCGGTTTGCTTGAACCAGGAGCAACCCACCTCTGGTGTATATGTGTGCAAAGTTGATATCAAATCTGTTAAAATATTCATGTCTGGGAGAGACATGGGAACAAGGTCAACCAATGAATATGCATAGCAACTGTCAGCCAATGGGAATTTAAACAGTTCTGAGTCTTTGCAGAGAATTGAAACAGAAACTTAAGAAGTCTGGGCATGGCTTAGCCTATTAAGCTCTTTGCTGAGAAGCTTAACCACTTCTGCTCTGAGAAGTAATCTAGCAGTCTGTCTGGGCTTGTCTACTGATAGGAAACTATCTGCTTGTGTTTGTCTGTAACTCTCCTGCCTTGTGTTTACTTGAAGAACCACCTGTTGATATTGTACATTTATTCTTATGTATATTAAAAAGTTAATGAATCCTGCTGCATCAGTTATCTGTGTGTGCTTCTGGATTTAAATTTATGCAACAAACTCGTATGAATGATTATTCCAATTGGATGGATGGATTGATCAATAATTTTATTAAAATAATAAATGGAAGAAGTAAAAGAAATATGATTGGAAAAAATATGGTAAATCATTTTAACAGTAAACAATTACAACAGTTACAATTCTATATGTATTTAGCTAATGCAAATATTATGCAATGCATTTAATTATAAGCATATACTTCTAATACACATATAAATATCATTGTTTTGTTAATAATAAGAAAGCAATATAAATAAACGTTTCTAACAAATGGACACCAATGACAGTGAATTAATGTTAAAGACTTATCTGATAATTTTCAGTAAAAAAAAAATCAGTGCAGCTGAATAAACATGGATTGCAATGCACAATTAATCATAAACTTAGCTACTTTTCCTTTTGCATGAAAATGGTTCTTAAAACTACTGGTTCCTGAATCTAGTGGCCAATGTACAGTAATAGTTTTGTAATCGCAGAAGAATTAGCAGTTATTACGTTTTCTTTCAAGAAGAGTAATGGGAGAAGCAAGATTCCAGCAGCTTCTTCCCAAAGTAATGAATGGGCCATTCCCTTATCATTATTCTTTACTGGAAGGCTGCAGATGCAATTTTTCAGAGGTCTTTTGCTTCCTGGCCAGTGGCAGAGGCCAGAATGTGCTTCCCTTCAATTCAGTTCTGCCAGAACAATGTTTCTTAGCAATTTCCCTATTGCCCACTTATAACCATTATAAACTGACAGAGTCATATCCGGAAGATGTGTTTACTTAGCCAAAGCCAAAGATCATTTCTATAAATACATTACATAGGGCTGTCAAATGTATTTTGGCGGGCCTCTCTCTAACTTTAGAGGAAATCCATGAGCATAGATTTCTATGAAAAGTCAACAAGAACTGTTAGGGAAAACACTGAAAAGTATTAGGATGGATAAAATATAGACATTGCGCTAGTGATGTGAAAGAATTTGGAACAGAGAGGGAAAATTGCATTAAAAACAAAAGCTGTAGTGTTGCAGAACAGTAGAACAAAAGTGAGCTTATTTATTTTATTTCATCAACTTAGATGGCTGCCTATCTCACATTCATGTCTCTTGACAGCTTAAAATTAAAACATGAACAGAATAAAAAACATGAAATAGCCATACAAACACCACAAATATTAAAAACAAGCAATTAAGGGCATACAATGTAATCAGCAGGAGAGCACAGCTGTTCAAGAGCTGTATAGGTAATCTTTGACTTATGACCACAATTGAGCCCAACATTTCTGTTGCTAAGTGAGTTTTGTTGTGAGTTTTGCCCCATTTTATGACCTTCTTGCTAATGTTGTTAAGTGAATCATTGTAGTTGTTAAGTTAGTAATACAGTTGTTAAGTGAATCTGGCTTCCTCATTGACTTTGCTAATCAGAAAGTTGCAAAAAAGTGACCTCCGTGCATGCTCAAGACCTTCCGTGCATGCGCAGTGTGTCATAAATGCGACGTGATGACATCCAAGTAGGTGGGCAGCCATCACTACCGGTTCGCCCAAACCGGATTGAACCGTCTGAATTGCTCCACTGTCCCACACCATTGTGGGCTTCTTCCAGTTCACATTTTTAACCAGGTGTGAGCTAACCTAAATTTTAGTTTTATATCCCCACTGGGTGGATCTAAATCAATGTCTCAATTGCTGCTGCCATCACTCTCTTTGCCAAATTCCCCTGTATCCCAGAAGTTGCTACTGAGGATACCTAGCAAGGGGAATCGCTAGCACATAATTTTCCACAAGACCAGCATATTCTTAGTAGCCTCTTACAGAGCAAATTGAAGAGCTGATTGGGAAGAAATTTAAATGAGGAAGAAGTTGCAGGACAAAGACATCCTCATTTACATTTTTTCCTTTATACTGTCAGCCTCTGCTTTGCTACTGCTTCGGCTGCCATTGAAACGGGGGAGGGGGGCATGGTATTTGGGAGAGGAATCATTGTTGTGCTGGAGGAAGTTTCTAGACACTGAACTGACCACCTTACTGCGCATGTCGAGAAGGAGTGTTTCCCGCCAAGGCCAACGGTCCAGCATTCCATCCTGGTGATGCCTTTCGAAGTTATCTCACACCTGACATTTGGGAGAATTATGATTGGACTGTGCACGGGGATGCCAAGGGGAGGGGAATGAATTATACATTATATTATTCGCTTTCACGCCTAATTAACCAGACTTAGCTTAGCTTTGTAACTGTTTATTTATAATTAGTAAAAGTACACTTGATTTCAACAAATGGAGTTCAGTGGTTTTCTTTCCTGATTACTGAATGAAGAAATGCTGACAATAAGCTAAGTCTCATTTTTCACCCAATCTGGAGCTACAACCTACGGAGGGGGGTGTCCTCACAAGAAGAAAAGAAATGTCTTTGCATGTGAGTGACCAAGAAGATGATGAGGGGGCGACGGCAGGACCATCTTTAACTGAAAGGCTGGCTGGGCTAAGAGTGGAGGAGCCTGTTGTTCGTCCCAGATGGACTTTGAGTGTGGGACAAAAAGAGGAGTCGGAGGAGTTGGATGCTGGAGTCACGAGAAGGAGACCAAAGAAAAAGTCAGCGGATTGGGGTGACTCTGGGGAAGAGGATTACAAGCTGTCCCACGCCATGAGACTCCTCGAAGAAACTTGGTCTGAACGCAAAAGCCGTGAAAGGGCAGTGGAAAGGGAGCCGGCTGAAGATCTTGAGCAAAGGTACTCGATGCATAGTTTAAGGGAGGGTGAAGAAGCCGAGGGGGTTGGGTGCAAGAAAACCCAGAACCAGCCTCTCCCCCTCCAGCTAGGGCCGCTCAAAGAGTAGGAGGGGGCAGGGGACGTCGAATGGCAAAAGTCCCTCCCTTAAATGTAAAATACGATGGAGATCCTAAGAGTTTAGGACTTTTTAACATTCAGGTCTGGAATTATATGGACATCTATGGACCTGATTTAGAGACAGATGAAATGAAAGTAAGGATGGTGTTAATGTCCTTAGAGAAAAAGGCAGCCGAATGGATGGTGGGCCTACACAAATGCAATTCCCCTCTCCTGAGGAATTTTAATGACTTTATGGCAGCCATGAAGAGGAGGTTTGATGACCCGCTGACCGAGAGACGTGGGCCCCTGAAATTTATGGCCCTGAAGCAGGGAAATAAATCGGTGGCAGATTATGTCCAGGAATTTCAACAGTTGTCAGCCTATATGAGGGGGTGGTCAGAAGATGCTTTGTTGGATCAGTTCGCTGAGGGATTGAATGAAAAAATATACCAGCAGTGCATAAACAGACGCATTCCCCGCTGGGTTACTGCTTGGTATGAACACGCGGCAGATGTTGAACTGGATTTGGCCAGGCTTCAATGCATGAAGGAGGGAGAAGCAGAGAAATCCCCACCAGCAGCTCCAAAAGCCCCCCTCCACCCAAAAAGTGAGGGAAAAGGGAGTTTCACCGGCAAAACCAAGCCTTTCACGTGCTTCCACTGCGGAAAGGAAGGCCATTGCGCCATGAATTGCCACGTAAAATTAGCTCAGACGCTCCACCCCCTCCCCAAAGAGAGGGAAGAGCGATAAAGGCCCCAGGCAAGAAGAGAGAGGCTGCGTGCGCCGCTGAGAATGTTCCCCAGCATTTCCAGCCAGAGGAAGAGGGAGGCGTTAGCTCCAGCTCGTCTGATGAATCGGATGAGGAACAATCTCATCGCTGGGTAAGTTCCAAAAGGGGCCCCATGCTTATCCCAATTGAACTAACAGTGCCACCTTCTGGCACGCCTGAAAAACTTTTAGCTCTCCTGGATTCTGGTTGTTTTCGCTGCATGATAAGTCCTGAAATGGTGGAGAAACTTGGCTTAAAATTGAGGACTTTGAAAACCCCTATTGTTTTTTGCCAAATTGATGGTTCTATTGCAGGAGGGGGTCCTGCTCATTTTTATACTGAGCCCTTAGAGATGAAAATGGGGACCCATCAAGAATTAATCACTTTTATTGTGGCACCTGGCATGGACAGGCCCCTTATTTTGGGACTCCCCTGGCTTCGTAAGTGGAACCCTCACATTAACTGGAGAAAGGGGTGGTTGCATATTCGCACTAGCACACCCCCTGAACGGGAGGTTGAGACTCCAGATCCTGCTGATTCTAACCCTGCATTGGCCGCCAGAGGGCAGGAGAGGATCGAAGGGGAGGAGAAAATTGCTAAAGAATATTGGGACCTAAGAGGAGTGTTTAGTGAGAAATCTTCTGATAAACTCCCCCCCCCACAGGCCCACTGATTGCACCATTGATATTTTGCCTGGGGTGAAGCTTCCCAAGCCCCAAATATATTCAATGTCCCCTAGGGAAATGGAGGAAATGAGAAGATTCATTCATAAAAATTTGGAAAGGGGGTTTATTGAACCGGCTAGACCCAAGGTGGCGGCTCCTGTGCTATTCAGGGAAAAGAAAGATGGCTCTCTTCGTCTGTGTGTTAATTTTAAGAACCTTAATGGGATATCGGCTCAAAACCTCTATCAGTTGCCACTGATGAAGGACATGCTGGCCCAATTGGGGAAGGGCCGCATTTTCACTAAGCTGGACTTGGGAGAAGCATACTATAGAGTCCGTATTAAAGAGGGAGATGAGTGGAAAACTGCTTTCAACTGCCCCCTTGGCTGTTTCCAATTTCGTATGATGCCATTTGGCCTACAGGGGGCGCCTGCGGTCTTCATGCAGTTAATTAATGAGGTGTTGCATGACCATCTTTACAAAGGCGTTATCGTATATTTAGATGATATCCTTATTTACACGGAAACATGTGAGGAACACGTAAAGCTGGTTCGTACTGTGCTGAAGAAACTTAGAGCCGCGGAGCTTTACGCCAAATTGTCCAAATGTGAATTCCATCAGGAGAAGGTTGACTACCTGGGCTATCGTATCTCCCATGTGGGTGTTGAGATGGACCCCGCTAAAGTCAAAGCAGTCACTGAGTGGGAGGTCCCTCATACACGCAGGCAATTGCAAAAATTTTTGGGGTTTGCCAATTTCTATCGCCAGTTCATCCCCTCTTTTGCTAAGATAGCTCTTCCCATAACTAACCTTTTGAAGTCCAAAGGTGGGGCAAAACCCAAACCTAGCCAGCCGTTGAATTGGACCATGGAATGTCAAGCTGCCTTTGAGAAGTTAAAACGGCTTTTTGCAGAGGAACCGGTCCTCAAGCACCCGGACATGGACGCGCCTTTTGTGGTTCAAGCTGACGCCAGCGACGTGGCAGTGCGGGCCGTGTTGCTTCAAGCCGATAGTCAAGGTAACTTACAACCCTGCACATACACCTCTCACAAACTAACTGACATGGAGAGACATTGGGCCATTTGGGAGAAGGAGGTGTTTGCTGTCTGTTGGGCTTTGGCCACTTGGCGCCATTTTCTGGAAGGCGCCAAACACCTGTTCGAGGTGTGGACTGACCATAAAAATTTGGAAGCTTTGAGAACTCCCAGAAGACTTTCTCCTATACAGATGCGCTGGGCTCAGCATTTCAATCGTTTTAATTTTACCCTGAAATACATTCCAGGGGGGAAGAATTTTATGGCTGATGCTTTATCCAGGCTTCCTCAATACAACTGTTCTAAACTCAGCGTGGTCCAGCCTGTCTTTCCCACGACGAGCCTCGCTGCTCCTAGTTGTTACTAGAAATCAGGCACGCTCTAAAGTGGAGATGTCCCAGGACTTTCTTTCCAATCTCAAGAAAGCCCTCCCTGATGATGATTGAACCAACCAACCAAAGCACGTGAATGAATGTACTATGAGGGATGAGTTGCCCTGGATTGGGGCAAAACTTTACATTCCTGCGTCTCTTCGAATTAATTGTTCTTCAGCGAGCTCATGATTCCCGAATGGCAGGGCATTTTGGTTTCGTTAAAACGCTCCATCTCGTCAAAAGACAGTTTTGGTGGCCTTCTTTGAAAAAGGACATTGAACGTTATGTTGCCAGTTGTCCCGTTTGTGCTGCTGCTAAACGCCCGCCGGGGAAACCGCAAGGACTGCTCCAGACTGTAGCTCGCCCTGTTGCCCCTTGGAAGGAGATCTCTATGGACTTCGTCGAACATCCTGAGAGTCAGGGACACACTGTTATCTGGGTTGTTACTGACTTGTTCTCCAAGCAAGTCCATTTCATCCCTTGCTCCAAGATTCCTTCTGCTAAGACTCTTGCTAAGATGTTCATCTCCCACATTTACCGCTTACATGGGGTGCCCGACCGCATCATTTCGGATAGAGGTGTGCAGTTCACCTCCATATTCTGGAAGGAGTTTCTGAAGCGGATTGGCTCTGCCCAAGGCTTAAGCTCCGCCCACCACCCTCAGACTAATGGGGCTTGTGAGAGGACTAATTCTGTACTGGAACAATATTTACGTTGTTTCATCAACTACCAGCAAGATGATTGGGTGGATTTGTTGCCACACGCGGAGGTGGCTTATAATAATTCTGTGCATATCAGCACTGGGTTCACCCCTTTCCGTGTGGTGTTTGGCCAGGATTTTGTGCCCATTCCTGAGGTTCTTCGTGAGCAGCCCCAAGTATTGTCTCTGTCCGAGTGGAGTGATCGCCTTCGATGCGTGTGGCCTTTAGCTCTCCAAACTTTGGACGCTGCGCATCGCGCCCATAAGAAACAGGCTGATAAGAAGTGGACTAAGCCGTATGATTACAAAGTTGGTGATCAAGTTTATTTGTCCACCAGATTTCTTCAGACTCCACAAAAGTCGAAGAAGTTGGGGCCTAAATATGTTGGCCCATTTCCCATTGTCAAGATCATCAATCCTGTTTCTGTTCGACTGCAGCTGCCTAGACACCTCAACCGGGTTTACCCTGTTTTTCATGTTAACCTCATCAAACCTGTCTGCACTTCGTCGTTGCGTCCGCCTGCTCCTCCACCTCCCGCTCCGCTTTTGATTGACGGTAAACAACACTCCTCCTCCCAAATCTCAGGACGCAAGGAAGGGATATTTAAATCTTTACTGTTGTTCCATAAGATAACTAAATACCAGAGTCATGACCCTCTGTGTACCTGTGCATTTATCTACATGTGTACAACTAAATGAATGTGAAGGCTAGAGTATGGGTGACCAACTCAGCTCTTGGCTCTCCCACCTTCACCTTGTTTCATTAACTATGAGTAACGAGTTTCATGTGAATGAATGCAGGCAGTGGTAAATAAAATTAAAATCCTTGGGCTTCTCTCTCTATTCAGCATGGGATACAGTCAGGTCAAAGCTCTTATTAAATAGCATGTAAACTGACACAGAGTGCTAATTGGTTTTAGCCAGGATCCCAATCTCTATTGCCAGAAAATCCAACAGATACTTTGCTTTCCCTATGGCATAGTTAATTAAACTTCCCAAACACTGGAGGGCCTTTATCTCATATCATACCCTCCCCTCAGCTGTCCTTGAAGTTTAATACAGGAAGATTGCTTACCCAGAGAGAAATTAAGCTTGTGACTCTGTACAGACAGAAACAACAGAGCACATGCTATGCAGTGCCTGTATAGATGTACTAGCTTAATCTTACCATTACTGCATAAATATGATGGCGTACAGAAGGCCCACTTCCCTACAGCTTTCAGATCCTAATCCTGCTATAACATAGTGTTGACTTATTCTAGGCAGCTCTTAAAATTCCTTGGAAGATGACCTGTGCTATAAACTAGGTTTAATTAGCATCTGGTTAGCCATTCTAGTGTGCTCTGTAATTTTCCACATGTTAATCTTTCTACTCTTACACCTGTCTAATGCTCCTACTCTCTATATATATTTCATACCTTCTAGCTTTTCAACATTTTAAAACTCTGACGTGTCTTCCATACTTTTACTCACTGTGCCTCATACTCCTTAAGTTGATCTATGACTGCAATAGCAATTTGATTTGAGTAAGTGAATTACAATAGATCAAGGGAGTAGTTCATATTTATTTCATGCATTTGTGTGCATATTTCAGAGTTGTAGGCCATTATTCATCACTGCAACATTTAATTATTTAATTGATTTAATATTAGCAAAAAAAGATTAAATATTTATAGCTATGCCTATATGGGATAGCTTACCCACACTTACATTTACAGCTCTTTATGCATAGTTTTGAACACAGATGGAGTTTATGGCTCAACATCTCAAGAGCTAACAACGTCTGCATGCAAAATACAGATGGCAGCGAGATTCTTGTGGTCCATTTAGCAATCGCCCGAATTTTTGCAGCAGTCGCCTGAATTTTTGCAGCTGAAAGTAGAAGATCGATCGGAATGAACGTGGGTAACCATATCATACAATCGCGAGCTGAGAGAGTTGTACTGAATATGATATATACTGAATATAATACATTTCCAAAGTAGTTAATTTATATATAGTTATCTCCTTTGGACATGTGATTGTAAAAGCCTCTTCATACAACGCACGATCTCCTTATCCCACTTTCGTTTCATTTCTATATGTTCAGTATGGGAAAAAGAGATAGATTTAATAACCGCATTGCCGAATGTAGCAGAGAAAGAACGTTGGTCCTTACCTGAACGTCTAGTCTCTGTAGCGTAGGAGGGAGGGGCTACAACCGGGTTTGTGACAGCCTGATTGGTCCAGAGACTGAGGGATTTTGTTTTAATATCAGCTCCTTTCCCTCCTGGCTCCCAGTTTCACGAGGTCGAATGGAACATCTGATATCTTTACGTAAGGAATAACGCTCCAACAAACCACAACAAGAAGAACATCCATGACAACAACTCCGACCACCCCAACCCCTGCTAATGACCTAGGGCGGGAAATGTAGCCCCTCCCTCCTACGCTACAGAGAACTGACGTTCAGGTAAGGACCAACATTCTTTTTCCTGTGGCTCCAGAGGGAGGGGCTACAACCAGGACATATCCAAGCTAGGTTCCAGGGCAGGAAGAAGATCCCGGGGGAGGGGAGGTCGCCACCTGTTGAAGCACCCTATGGCCGAAGGCCGTGTCTGCCGAAACGAAGCAATCCAGGCAATAGTGCCTAATGAACAGAGAGGGGGAGGCCCAGGTGGTCGCCCGACAAATATCTGCCAGGGGGCCCTAGTAGCCCAGGCCGCTGTAGTAGCTGCACTCCTGGTGGAGTGGGCCGTGATACCCTGAGGAGGAGCCTGGTTACTGGCCTGGTAGGCCTCTCTGATGGCTTGCCTCACCCACCTGCCAATGATGCAGAGGAGACCCTGGCCCCCAAGGAACTACTCTGAAATGACAAGAACAAGGCTTCTGACTGCCTAAATTTGGACGTACGCCTGAGATAAATGCTTAGGGCACGGCTTATGTCCAGACAGTGCCACAGCACCTCCCTCTCATGAGTCGGAGAGGGACAGAAGTTGGGAAGGATAAGCTCCTGAGATCTGTGGAAAAGGAATTGACCTTCGTGAGGAAGGTCAGGTCAAGCCGCAGGACAACTCTGTCCTGATGGAACTGACACAAGTCCTCCTTGGACAACAGTGCGCCCAACTCGGAGATGCGTCTGGCTGAAGTTACAGCCACCAGAAAAATGACCTTCAGAGTCAGGAACCTTAGGTGTACCGACCTCAGAGGGAAGGTCCCATGTGTGGAACCTGTGCACTGGAGGGGGACAGAGGTTAGCAGCCCCTTTCAGGAACCGTTTCACCAGGGAGGACTGCACTAGCATTCCTGAATCTTCCCCCACCAGAACCGAGGAGAGGGCTGCCGCCTGTCTACACAAGGTGTTGTGGGAGAGACCACGGTCCAGACCATGTTGCAAAAATTCTAGAACCTGAGCTACCGAAGAGGAGGCCGGGATGATCTGGAACTTACTACACCAGGAAGCGAATGCTGACCACATTGAATTGTAAATCCGAGTGGTAGAGGGATGCCTGGCAGCCTCGATGGTGGAGATGACCTTGGCCGAGAGAGAGGCATCCCTTAGCAGGCGCCGCTTAAGTGTCAGGCGGTCAGCTGGAGCCACTGGGGCTCTGGATGGACTAGGATCCCCTGACACAGGGTGACTTCCTCCCGGGGAATCCTCCAAGGGGAAGATATGGACATCAATACCAGATCCGTGAACAAAGGATGGCGTAGCCAGTAGGGAGCTACCAGAATGACGTGAGCCCCCTCCAACTCTATCTTCCTCAGGGTCCCCTGGATGAGAGGAATGGGAGGAAAAGCATAGAGAAGGCCTGGAGGCTACGGACTCCAAAGAGCGTCCGTGCCCTCCACGTTGCGGGAGAAGAAACGAGGGAGCTGGGAGTTGCTCGGGCTGGCAAACAAGTCCACCCGAGGATGGCCGAATCGAAGGCAGATTCTGTGGAATATCTCTGGATCCAGCTGCCACTCGCTGTGATCCACCGTCATCCGGCTCAGCCAGTCAGCCTGGTGATTGGCCACTCCCGAGATGTGTTCTGAGAGGATGGAGGACAGGTTCCTCTCTGCCCAGAGTCTGAGTCTGTGAGCCACAGGCTCCTGGAATGGGTCCCCCTTTGGTGATTTATGTCAGCCTTGGCCGCCACATTGTCCATCAGGAGCAGGACATGCCGATGGAGGATGGAGTCCCGAAAGTGAAGCAGCGTAAGGCGGGCCGTCTTCAACTCCAGCCAATTGATGTTGTGGCGCAGGTCGAACTTCGACCAACGACCCTGCACCAGGCTGGACCCCATCACTGCCCCCCAGCCGAATAGGCTGACATCCGTTGTTATGGACACGCGATTGGGCTCCCAGAATTTGGCCCCACGGTTCAAGGACGGGGACAGCCACCACCTGAGGGACCAGCGGAGTTCCAGAGAGAGTTGAATGGAGACCGGGGAGTTGCTCATCCACCGCCTCTGGTATGGGATGAGAGTCCATTGTAGCGTCCTGGAGTGCAGGCGGCCCACGGGACGATCCCTATGCAAGACACCATCTTGCCCAGCAATTGCGCCAACGTCAGGATGGAACCTGGCTGACTTGCGCGGACGTGTTGCGCCAAGGCTTGAAGACTTGAAAGACGTTCTGGTGAGAGGCGCACCAAGCCCGTCACCGAATCTATCACCGTGCCCAAGTGCAGGATCTTTGTCGACGGCGAGAGGTGACTCTTGGGGAAGTTGATGGAGAACCCCAGGGACTGCAGCGACTGGACGGTGAATTGTAGGTCCGAGGATGCCTGTGTGCAGGACTGGGCCAGGATGAGCACATCGTCCAAGTAGCAATAGAGCCTCACCGGGAGCGTAGGTGAGCCGCCATCACCGCCAGGACCTTCATGAACGTTTGGGGGGCTGAGGCTAGACCAAAGGGGAGAGCCCTGTACTGGAAGTGCCGGTCCCTGTGGGAGAAGCGGGGAAATTTGCGATGGGACTGCTGAATTGGAATGTGAAGGTATGCTTCTGTCAGATGTATGGATGCCATGAAGTCCCCCCACCGGATGCCCAGCAGTATGGACTTGAGGGATGACATTTGAAGCACCTGTAAACCAAGTAGGAGTTCAGGCGTTAAGTCTAAAATTGCCCTCCACCCCAGGATCTCTTTGGAACTACAAACAGGTGTGAGTAGACCCCTTGATCCTGTTCCTCCTTGGGAACCGATTCAACTGCCCAAATGTCCAGCAGGTGTTGGATTGCCTGGAGCATTAGGCGCCACTTTTCCTGATCCCTGGAGAGCGGGAACGTCTGAAGGAGCGTCGGGGGAGGACAGAGGAACTCCATCTGGAGTCCCTCCCTGACAGTAGATCTGACCAATGCATCCAAAGTCATCTGATCCCACTGGTCCACGAAGGATGCCAGGTGGCCGCCGATGGGGAGACTCGGGTTTGAATCATTTCCCGCTGCGGAAGGAGCGGCTGCCCCGCACCCCCCCACGAAAGAGCCTCTTAGACTGGCCCTGGTACCTATTCCTATCCTGATAGAAAGGCTGTTGGTTCTGCCTATCATAGGGGGTGTACCTCTGTTGGCGACAGTCTTGGTCAGGACCCCTGAAAGAGGAAGAAGGTCTATGGTAGGAAGGCGGACGGCCATCCGGCTTCTTGGTGTTCGAAGGAAGGACCTTCTTTTTGTCCTTATTCTTGACTAAAATGGGGTCGAGGGACGCTCCGAAAAGGTCAGGACCCGAGAAAGGAGTCGCCGCCAGATTCCATTTGGACTTATTGTCCATCTGCCAATTACAAAGCCAAAGGAGCCTTCTGGCCGTCACAGCAATAGCAATAGCAGTTAGACTTATATACTGCTTCATAGGGCTTTCAGCCCTCTCTAAGCGGTTTACAGAGTCAGCATATCGCCCCCACAATCTGGGTCCTGATTTCACCCACCTCGGAAGGATGGAAGGCTGAGTCAACCTTGAGCCGGTGAGATTTGAACCGCTGAACTGCTGAACTAGCAGTCAGCTGAAGTGGCCTGCAGTTCTGCACTCTACCCACTGCGCCACCTTGGCTCTAAGAGAGTGGAAAGAGCCCTGGATGCGAATGTAATGGAATCCAGGGTGGCGTCCGCTGAGAATTGAGTGGCTGCAATGATCTTGGTAGATCCTGATGAAGGCGCTCATCTTGGATCGGGATGCGATCCTGGAGCTGGTGAAGCCACATGACCGTCGTGCGGTTGAAATACGATGCTGCTGCGGCCGCTTTAATGGCCCAGGCAGAAGCTGTGAAGTTCTTACGCAAGGTAAGCTCAGCACGCTTGTCCTCCAGCTTCAACTTGTCTGCCACATCCCCTGAGACCACTGTGGAAGCACTGGCTAACAGAGAGACTGGGGCATCCACCGTAGGGAATTGCAAGGCCTTAATAAAGGCCTGCTCCATATTGTAGTATCGTTTATTGTTACCCACGGGATTGGGTAGGAAGGCCTGGCCCACTGATTCTGAACTACCTCCAGGAAGAGGGGAGGAGCAGGAACCTCCTCCTTATCCGTATTGGGGTTAATAAACATAGCTAAGTTTGGGTCCCTGTGTTGGGAAACCGGGGGAGCCCCTGTGCCAATCTGAGTAGTCTTCTTGGCCTTGTGCAGCATAGGCTTAAAGGCCGGGGGAGGGAAAAGCCCCGGAAAGGCTGGGGCCTCTGAGGGGGCAGCGTCCTCATCCTCTGAGAACCCCAGGTCAGGGTGTGCCACCTCCCTCAAGATGGAGCCTTCGCTGACAACTGAGTAGGAAGGAGGCCTGGCACTATCATGTCTGGTGGAAAAGGAGGACTTCTGCCTGACCTCTGGCGCAGACCTAGGACCCCCATGAGTGTCCTCTCTCTGAGACATGCCAGAAGAAATGCCCTTTGAGATGGCTATCGAGATGAGCCTCCTAATACTGTCTGGTAATTGCTCTAACTCCTCCAGTTCCTCCTCTGAATGGCCCCTTGAAGGAGGACCCCTAGGATAGGGTGACCAGACGTCCCGCATTTGGCGGGACAGGCACGCCTTCTCATAATTTTTCCCACGTCCCGGGCCATTCCCAAAAGATTCCGCTTAATTTTGGCGGCTTCTTTGACTCGCTCCCCCGCCCATCCGTTGCCGCTCGCGTGGGCGGGGTAGCGTAGCGAGTGAGTGGGCGGATGGGCGGGGGAGCGAGCTCGCCTTTCCAGCTCCATTTCCGGACAAGCCGTGGGAAAGCCTTCGTGAAAAGAGCCACCTGGGGCCGCTGCTTCTTCTCCGAACTCAGAGTAAGTTACCGGTGGGGCGAGTGAGCGGGTGGATGGTGGTGGGATCGCCGCCCGCTGCACTGCAGCTGACTCACCCCGGGCCGGCCGGACTGGGAGGCTTTGGGCGTCCGGGCGGGAAGAGTGTGGAGGAAGGCAGAGCGGCGCTCGACGCAACTCTGCTACTTCTGTTGGAGGAGCCCCTAGATAGGGAAGGCGGGTGGCGGGGCGGAGCAAGGGAGCGCAAGTGGCGGATCCCGGGCTCATATGCAGATGGAGCTCTCCAGGCACAGGAGCGCTGGAAAAGTGCTCCGCTCATGCACCTACCGGGACAGAGCACGCTGGCTCGCTTGCTCCAGCCCTGCCTGCCGGCACGCTAAAGTGCCGGCATGACTTTGAAGTGCTGGCTTGCCGCTTGCCTTCCACGTTGGCCCGCGCGGAAGGCAATCCAGCCCTTCAAAGTCATGCTGGCAGTTTAGAACTCGGCCGCCGTTCAGTGAAACATTTTTTGCTGAATGGCGGCCGAGGGGCATGCTAAAGTGCCGGCATGACTTTGAAGTGCTGGGTTGCCTCTTGCCTTCCACGTTGGCCCGTGCGGAAGGCAATCCAGCCCTTCAAAGTCATGCTGGCAGTTTAGAACTCGGCTGCCGTTCAGCAAAACATTTTTTGCTGAATGGCGGCCGAGGGGCATGCTAAAGTGCCGGCATGACTTTGAAGTGCTGGCTTGCCGCTTGCCTTCCACGTCGGCCCGCGCGGAAGGCAATCCATCCCTTCAAAGTCATGCCGAACCGCTCTCTTCGGTTCGCTAGGACGCGCTGGTTTCGTCTATTTTGGTAAACGCGGTGACGCTAACTGCGCTGACAGAAGCTACTGGTTGGCGTGGGAGGACCCAGCTATCTTGCCTTCACGGCTTTCGTTGACGCCGTTTTGGTGGTTATAGCCCCCATGCTTGAGAATTTATGATGCATTAATGAGTTATTGCAGCGGTACCTCCCCCTCCTCCGCTAGAAACACTTCAGCTGGGCAGACAGGGGTGCTGGGCTTTGCCGGCTTCAGCTTAGCTGCAGCGTCGGTCAGCAAATTTTAAGAAGAGGCACTGGACAGCCACTTGTCTAAAATGGATAGGATCTCCTGCTTGAGGGGGGGAAGGACTAGAAGATCTCCAAGGTCCCCTCCAGCTCAATTCTGATTTGACCAGAGCCCTGGTCAACAGTTGCAACAACGACATTGTGGAATGAGGGTTGCAATGGCCATTGCAAGCCACTAAATGGACTTTCCAGCCCCTGTTGTCTTTCTTAGAGAAGAATGCAGAATACCGGAGCAGGAGGTCATCTAATCCAACCCCCTGCTCAAGCAGGAGACCTGATACCATTTCAGGCAAACTGTTGTACATTATCTTTTTCAAAACCTCCTGTGATGGATCACCCACAACTTCTGGAGGGAAGCCGTCCTCACTGTCAGGAAATTTCTCCTTAGTTCTAGGTTGCTTCTCTCCCTGGTTAGTTTCCATCAATTGCTTCTTGTCCTTCAGGGGCTTTGGAGAATAGGTTGACCCCTTCTTCTTTGGGCAGCCCCTCAAATATTGGAAGACTGCCATTATGTCACTCCTAGATCTTCTTTTCTATAGACTAGAAATCCACAATTCCTGCAACTCTTCTTCATATATTTTATCCTCTGGTCCCCTAATCATCTTTCTTTCTTTTCTCTGCACTCTTTCCACATCTTGAGACTGATTGATTGGTCGATCTCAGGTAGCTTCTATCCACCTCAAAGCCACAAAGTGTTTCCTCCAGGCTTTTATCACAGATCACTTATGTTACTAACTTATCAGCTGCAGTTATTCACTTAAGAACTGTGGCAAGAAAGGTGGTATAATGGGCTTAGTGACCAAAGTTACAATGGCATTGTAAAAAGTGACTTTCACACTTAGCGACCATTTTCACACTTAGCGACCGTTGCAGCATCCTCATGGTCACGTGATCAAAATTTTGATGTTTGGCAACAGTTACAATTTATATTTGTAAATTGTAGTTATGTTGAAATAAAAAAAAATACTATTTTTGCATTATATGAACATTTTTGTTGCTCGGTATAAAATTTTTAATCAAGCCCCCCTCCCTCGGTCAAAGGTGCCCCTCTTTACCAATCTGAAAATCTGGTCACCTTACCCTAGGAGCCAGTTGAGCAGGGGGCAAGAAGTCACGAGAGCCCCCTCCCCTGGATTCTCCAGCCTCCTCCTATAAGCCCTGGGCGAGATGGAAGGGGGAAGAGAAGTCACTCCCTCCTGTTCCTGGCAGGGGAGATGGAGGGGGAAGAAGGACTGAACCCCCTTGCAGGGGAACAAGAGGCCTGGGACCTAGCCCCAATGGGAGATCTGGACCTCGAGGGGGAATCAGGCCTACTAGCCTCACCCCGCTTTTCAGCCCTGGCCACCTGTTTTTCTAGGGCCTGATGACTCCTGGACTCATCCCTGGCTGTGGCCCTGGAAGGCCGCTCTTCAGAAGTGTGCCTGACCAACGCCGCTCTGGGCCTAAGCCCTCCCCAGGCGTCCTCTACCAGATCCCCTTGGGCCCTGTCTGGGTTAGTCTAGGCCATGATTCACTCACGTGTCTTCTGGCCTCGGCCTGGGGATCCTTGCCTTGCAAGGTCTTCAGATGCAGGCCCAGGAGCGAGCTGCCTGGTCTCTTCAGGCCCACGAGGCTGATCTAAGATGGCCGCTCCAAAATGGCCAAATCAAAATGGCGACCACCACATGGAGATGGTGGTCGCAAATGGTGGCTCTGAGGTTATTAGCCTCGCTACGAGCCCGGGTCTCCGACCTGCATGCCGCCTGGGGGAGCAAAAGGATCACCACATGCACTTGCTCTCTTCCCCCAGCTTCTCTCTTCCACCACGAGCCTCAGAATGCAGCCAACAGTGGCGCGCGTTCCTGGCGCTGCCTCGATCACTCCAGGCCCACCGGACAGCTGATGGCTATAAACAAAGCATTTGCAATAGGCGCGGCTGCCGTAAAGCTCCCGAAAGTTGCAGACAGCGTGCCCAAGTCGCAGCGGCTTCTAAAAGCCCAAATGCGGTCTCCACTGAGCGCGGAGGGAAACGACCCCCCTCCGGAGGCTGCGGAAAGGTTCTACCACCCTCTCTAGCCGCACTACAGATAAGAAGAACGAATTTACTCACAATTTAGAATGTCCAATTTCAAACAGCCAAATTATATTTTAGAAAGGACGTTGGTCTTACCTGAACGTCTATTTTCAGAAGGGGGAGGGAATGGTCACACGTGGGTTGTTGTCAAAGCCTGATTGGTCCAAGACTGAGAGAAAACGCTTAAATACTGGTGCCTTCCATTCCTATCCCAGTTTCCTCGAAGGCGAACGGTAGAACTGAAAAGACAAAAAAACAACACACAACAAAAACCCCGGGAACCACCCGGGCCCTCCCCTTGGCCCCGACGGAAAGGTCTCAGGGCGGGTTGTGACCATTCCCTCCCCCTTCTGAAAATAGACGTTCAGGTAAGACCAACGTCCTTTTTCCAGAAGAGGGGGAGGGAATGGTCACACGTGGGACATACCCAAGCTACCGTCCCAGGGAGGGAGAACGAGAATCACCAGGGCCCAAGGGGAGCCTCAACCGCCACCCCCAGAGGGTCCTGCCACCAAGGACACACTCGCATCTGCAAACCTCCCAGACCATAGCGCCGGAGGAAGAAGCCGGGGAATCCAGAGGCCGCGCGACAGACGGCCTCAACTGGCCCCCCCGCGGCCCCCGAGGCCACGCTCGTGTCGCTCCTAATAGGCTGGGCCGTGAACTCTGACGGGACTGGCCCGTCGACCCGAAACCCCGAGGGCTTCCGCAATGGCCCGGCGCAGCCAACGCCAACGGTGGCTGAAGACACGCTCGAACCCAGCGACCCCCGGCTGGAGGATCAGTCCACAAGGGCTCGACCTACGGACCCCTCGGTCCACTGGCGATGGAGCCGCAGGGCGCGGTGCGCGCCCAACCAATGCCAGAGCTTAGCGAAGGAAGTGGCCACCTACGGGAAGGGCACGAGCAAGGCGAAGCCTCGCCCCGCCCCTTAAGAGGCGACGGGAACGACCTCAGAGCAGGGTGCCCAACTCCACGTACCCGGGCGGAGACAACCGCCACAAGGGAGCCAGCCGACGAGCATACCGAAGAGATTCGAAGAAGCCCCCCCTGAGCACAAGGGGGAAGAACACACGGGGAACCCGCGGACCGAGGGAAACCCAGAAGCCGCCCCCTACCGAGAAGCTCGATCAGGGGGACCTGAGAGAGGGAGAACCCCCACCCCCTCCAGGGCTGAAACAATTCCGCCACCAGGCGGCACAATCTTGTGGGTTTCCGAAGTCAGGCCCCTCCTGCAGGAACTCCTGACGTTTGAGAGAAAGGTGCCCTGCCAGGCGAAGCCAGGGGAGGCCAGGCGGATAACACCGCCGGACGATACCCAGGTGGAACCGCAGCCGCGGTCCGTAAGGCCCCCAGGCATCCCTAGTCGAGAGTGACCCCGTTGGCTAGACCAGCCCCCAACAGTTGCCGGACAAGAGTCATGGGCCGGATGCAACCCCAGGGACCAGGCGAAGCAGGACCACCACCCCCCGCTGCCAGGCCAACCCTTCCCGTGGGCGCCTCCGCGGAGGGCCACCGACAGCTGGACGAGGTCCGCGAACCAAGGCCCCTAGGTCCTAATGGCCCACCCCCACGATCAGGGTCCCCATGCCACCCCCCCCCGGGGAGACCTGGAACCAGGGGGACGGGAGGCCCCATACCGAGACCGCAGGTCACCTCCTCTCGAGGGCGCTTGCGCCCTCCACAGATCAGGATAGGAAATGGGTGAAACCCCAGGGAGGAATAGAACACGCGGCGAGCAAGGGAGTGTCGAACTGTCGACAGATCCGCCAAAAAAGAAGAACCGACGACTGAGGGAGTAGGCCTGCTCCCCTGGTCAGGGCCGCCCGATGCTGCCGAGCCGCCCGGAGACAGGAGAGCCCGGGGAGATTCTCGACTCTGGGGGCAACAGAGGCCCCACCGCCCAGACGTCCAGTCCCGAGCATTCCGGTCGAGGGCTGGAGAAGACCCCCCCCCCGGACAGATGAGGGCCTGAGCGGTCCCCGTGCCAACGGGAGGTCACGCGACGCCCAGCTACGGGGCCCAAGGGAAGCGCAGAGCCCAGCGGGACAGCACTAGTGCCATTCCAGTGACGAAGGGTAAGCCCCGAAAGCGACCACCTGCCGAGAGCGAACCGGGAGCCCCCTAACCAGGACGAGGCTCCCCAGGAGAGTCCAAGGGTCCGGCGGGCGGGACTATCCCTGCTCAAGAAACATCTCGCCCGATCTGATAGAGGGAGGTTGAAACCGAACAACATCCCTAAGGCCCTACGCCAGCGGGCATAGGCCGAGGTGGAGCTCCTGGACAGACTCACCCCCTCCCCTGACATGGAGCCTATGACCGACACCGGGCAAGCGGAAAGGGAAGAGGTGGACGCCGGAGAAGCCAGCCGAGGAACAGGACGGGGTTCCGAGCTCCTAGAACAGGCGCTAAATAACCGAAGACCTGAATAGGCAAGCCCGCCAAGGAATCAGAGCCCCCAGGATGGGGCGCGGACAAGCCGCCCGGGCCGCCAGGCCTTAGTGAAATCTGGAGAACGGAGACCAGACCAAGGGAAAAGCCCCGGGGGGGAACCCCAGGGACCCGCGATGACCGGCCAGAGCCGAGGAACGAAGATAAGCCCCCCGAAGAGCCACCAGGCCAGGGGCCTCCTGTCTGAAACCCCGAAGGACCGAAAGGGGGGAGAACGCTCTCCCCGCCTGTGCACTAGAGCGGTGCAGAAACGAGAGGGCCCGCTAAGCCTTCCGGCCACCCGGCCGAACCGCAGACAGATGCGAGAGGCGCTCCAGGCCCTGGTCATCCGGAGGAGTCATCTGCACTCCCTGAAGGCCAAAGAGAAGGGCAATGGCCTGAACCACCGGGTAGCAGCCCCCCCCCCGGCTCCCGGACGGAGGGATCCCCCAAAGAGCCGGCGGGGTGGAGAGAACCAATGCGGGAGCGAGGCAAGCAGAGGCCCGTGCCCAAGCGTCCAATGCCGGCCGCTCTGAGAACACGCCTAGCGGCTGATGGCCTCCAATGGGACGACCCGAGGTCAAGCCCCCCCCCCCGAGTGGAAGGGGTGCTGCCCCCCCCCTTGTGGCTGGACCGTCTGGACCAGAGGAGGGAGCCGTAGGCGCTCCTGAGGGATGAGCTGGAGAACTGCCTACAAATGGAAGAGAAAAACGCAAGATTATTGACAGAATCGGAAATCCATGCTGGCACATGACAAAGAAGATTTAGATCCGGCTCAGCTGTCACAAGTGGGCGAACTGTCCCGTGTCTCCATCCTCGGACCGGGAAGAGCCCCCCCCCAAGGGGTCAGGCCTCTCGAAGGCATGGTCATCCAGAGACAGCGGGCCGAGCCGGTCCTCAGTCAGTGACGCCGGCAATGAAGCCCGGATGACGTGACCGAAGTGGTCAGCATCCTGGACGCAAACTTGAGCGAGCCCCAGTCGCCCCAGGGAGGAAGGGCGGGCTGCCCCGAGTCAGAAGAGACCCAGGCGGCGAGGCTCCCTGGGACGTGAAAGCGCTCCCGGCGCTGCCCCAGTCACAGACTGAGGCCTGACGAAACTACCGGGAGTTGAGTCCGCAGAGGGCGACCCCCGCAGCGGCAACGGGAGGACATCTTAGAAGCTCAGCGCGCCCGATGAAACCAGGGCAGCCACTAGAAGGTGACGGACTGCAACTGAATCGCCCAGGCAAGGGCCCAGTTACTCTAGAGCCAATGGCCCAGGCCCCCAGACAAGTCGGAGGAATGCGTCCACTGAATGGTCAGCGCCTCCGTGCCAAGGGAGGAGTCGAGATCTCTTTCCAGACCATGGCCGTGGCAGAACGTGGTCCTGCCAGGATCAGTGGGTGGAGGCATCAAGGTCCCCCCCCACCAGCTGGCCATGCACCGAGCCTGCCCCAGGCAGAGCAAACAGTCTGAGCCAAGACGCCCAGAGATGGGCCCATCCAGGGCCACAGCTGCGATTAAAACGCCTGAGCCGGTCTACTCTACATAACAAAGATCGGATTAGCCTGCAACAGAAACTCACCACCTGGCATCTTGGAACTCAATCTCCAAAAGGGAATGCTACAGATCTAAGCAGGCCAGGAAGAACCCCTGGCCTCAATAGAAAGGTTTTTTGTTTTTTTAATTATCATTATTATTATTTACTTATTTATTTATTTATTTATTCATTAACTTTTAGTCCACTTTATTTTCCTAGCAAATTTCCAATTTCATCATTGACCGCGGATCAAGTAGGGGGGAACATAGCCCAACGATGGGCGCGGCCCAGACCTCCATGTCTAGAAGGGGCGGAGAACCATCTAATCCTCCGTACCACCATAGGCAAAACCAGGCCCCGGGAGAGCCTACCTGCACGCGGGTTAAGACCCTCGACTCACCACCACCCCCTGGACCCCCTGAGTGGGGGAGGGAGAGAGGGACCCCACTCTACCTGGAAGGAAGGGGAAACCTGCCTGGGAACCCCAGGGCAGGAAAACCAACCCCTAGGAGTGATTTGGGGGGAAAAAGGCCTGAGGCGGGACCAACCCCAGACCCTGGGATAAGGTCAAAGGCTCATACATGTAGATCTGATGCAAGTCCCCAGAAATGTGCACGGCCCTCTGTTGGGCCCCACAGAACAACAGTTCCCAAATGGCTAACCTCTGAAGGAGGAAGGCAGAGCCAACCCAGAGTAGGCCCGGGTAGAATCCCCGGGCACCAGTAGCAAAAGGAAGACTAACATTGCAAGCCCTTAAGTTCTCATCTGCTAGTCATCCCTTGCTGGCATTGAATTAAGCACAGTTGTGAAGTGCGTTTGTACATATATGTATGTATGTATATATATATATATATATATATATATATATATATATATATATATATATATATATATATATATATATATATATATATATATATATATATATATATATATATATATATATATATATATATATATATATATATATATTTGTATTTGAGCTGATAAAAAATAAGGGAGACTCGTATAGTCTATTACAATCCATTTAGCTCTCATCAGCTAGCCTTATAATAAAGGGGGACTAGTATAGGTCTATTTCAAGCTATTTAGACCTTATGTTAATTGCAATGTGAAACCTCCAAGCCACAATACTGTTCCTGCACAATGCAGCCCCTGACCTCCTCCCACGAGAAGGACTTCAGGGCAGAGGAAGACATGGGGGGGGGAACACCCTCCCCCTCCCCCTGCAAGGGCTTTCTCACCTGCCGCCAGGTCTGCCACCTGGCCCTGGGGAAAATCCAAGCCCCCCTCCATTTCCCCACTTACGCGTCCAGCCGGAAGGAATGGAGGATTCCAAGCCACTGTAGGCCCCACCGGGACCTGGGCCTGCTTTCCCTGCTGCCTGCCATGCCAAGGAAGAGACCGCACCAGCCAATGGACCTGGGTCGAGGCCCGGTCCTCGCACACGTGGCGACCGAGCCAACATGGCCGCCGGAACTTTCATTTTCGATCTGCGGCTCCGATGGCCCATTGAAAGGCCGTGCTGAGGCAGGCAAGGACGGGGGAGGCCACGCGGCTCCCAGGCACGCTCCCCCTCCCCCAGGAATGCTCGTAGCAGTCCGAGCCGATTCTCTTGCCTCTCCTGGCTATTTAAAGGAGAAGGCAGCCTCTCCAGCAGCTGAAAGGAGATCTGGCACCCCCGCACCCGGGGACGGGCTGAGACTCTGGGCCTGCGGGGGGGAGGCAGCATGCCCCACTGGGCCCTCCCCCACCGCCCGGGGCAGTAAACTGTCCCTTGGGGCCGCAGCTGCTGAATTTAGTAATTTAGAAATCTTTTAAATGCCCAATTAAACCAAATAAGACCAAATTGAATAAAGTAATCCTACCAGTAATTCTCAACAGTTCTTGGACCAGAAAAGACTGAGAGGAAACTGGGATAGGAATGGAAGGCACCAGTATTTAAGCGTTTTCTCTCAGTCTTGGACCAATCAGGCTTTGACAACAACCCACGTGTGACCATTCCCTCCCACTCTTCTGGAAAAGAACAGAGACACTAGTACTAAAACTAAGACCCTCAATTGGAGCCAAGTGATTGGACCAAAAGACTGAGGGAAACTGGGAGCCAGGAGGGAAAGGAGGTGATATTAAAGAAAAATTCCTCAGTCTCTGGACCAATCAGGCTGTCGCAAACCCATTGTAGCCCCTCCCTCCGAAGCTACAGGAGAACATGACACTTATGTGTACTGCAACCTTGTTACAATGGACATATATTTATCAGGGACTGGGATTGAATTTCCCTCAACTCTCTCTTCCTTACATTTCAGTAAACTAGGACTCTTTAATTTCTCTCTTTCAGCGCAGATCCAAAGTTCATTCACACTCCCTGGACGTTGCATAACTTATTTTGCGAGCCAAAGAAGAAAACTTCTGCGTTTACTCGGAAGTTCGGAACCTCGGGAAAGTCTGCTTTATTTTTCTATCTTCGTCGCATCAAAATTCCACGGAGGCGTCGCTTTCAAGGTTCACGTATGACGCGATTGGCTAGAGGTCGGGTTTTTTTTTTGGCCCGCCTTCTGCTTCCGACTGTAGACTGTTACCATTGCTCGGTGAAGCCGAGAGCGTTCCTGGGATTGGCAGAATGACATGGGAGGCCGGCTCGGGTGGAGTTTGCCGTTATTTGCAGGCGGCGTCGGTTGGGGAGGAGGCGGCGGGTTCCGGATTCGTAGTAAAGAACCGCAGAGGGGTTGGATGTAAACAGTAGACCATGGGGTAAGCCGGGGGAGCTGGGCCGTCTTGCGTGGGCTGCTCTGAACCGCCTTTCGTGCGCAGCGGCAGGTGGAGCGGCAAAGCCGCCTCCTGGGTTTTCTAGGCTTCGGCCCCGGCCTTTTTCTTACGAGAGTGGCTGCCGGTGGAAGCGAAGAGGAAGATACACGGGCTCCGTTCGTCCGAGCGGAGGGGGCGTTGCTGCTGCTCGGAGTCCGGCCGCGACTCTCGCCATCCTCAGCCCTAATTAAGGCCGAGGTGGAAAGAGCTCCGGACGCGGTGGCGAAGTGGCTCTGGACGCGATGCGGCTGCTCGGGTGCTTTTGCCCTTTGAGATCGTGAATCCCGATCGCTCGCCGGGCACTCCCACCCTCTGGGCAGGGCGCTGCTGATCGCTCAGGTAGCTCACATCCTCCCCCTCCTCCTCCTCCAGCAGCGCTCATTTTATACATGCGATCATTTGGAAGAGAGGCTGCGCTTGAAAAGACATAAAGACGGGCCACCCTAGTTTGGTGGAGTGAGGGAGAGGTGGGGGGAGCAGGCAGACCTTGATAAGGGCTTATTTCCTAAGGGAAGCCTTCCGTGTTGTGCTTCTTTCGAAGTCATTGACGGTCTCTGCTCCGTTGGGCATATTCTGGTTGTCTGTTCTACAGTATGTGGTTTTTTTTCTTGCAATGAAGTGGTCATACTGAAATCATGCTTTAATAAAATTTCGTTATTGAACTCGGTGCCCTTTGGCTGGTTTTGGACCAGATTTCCCATTTTGGCTGGGGTTGATGGCAATTGCAGCTCATAACATTCAGGTTTCTTTTAAGCACTGTCAAAGCAGAAAGTTAAAATATCTGATAACAGTGGAATATTTCACGTGATTTTTGAAAAAGAAAAGTAATCGGTAATGTGAATTTAGCTATGCACCGTGTGTATGGAATGGTGTGTCTTGATTTCAGTGAAACACAAATTAATGGAGAAATGAAAGTTCAACATCTGAGCATTTTTGGATTCCTAGTATCCATATAAGAGAGCTAGTTTGGTGTAGTGGTTAAGGCATCTAGTCTCGCCTTACATACAAAGTCAAATTGGATGATCTTGAGCCAGTCACTCACAGCCCTGCAAAGGAGGAAATAGCAAACCACTTTTGAAATCTTGCCAAGAAAACTACAGGGTTTTGCCAGGCAGAGTCAACACTGCATCCATACAAATAGTATCTATATATATAAGATAATATTTCACCCAGTTGAAGTTACTCCCAGACTCCGATAATAATTCTATTTCTTGGTTGGTTTCAGTTGGACAATTGCATTTATTTGTCTTTTAAAATATTTTCTTATACATTGCCACATGTATGTTTTTGTCCAGAAAGATCTTTAAGGTGGCCTGAACTGGAAAATTTTACGAATTTCAAAGCATCAGGTGAAACAACTATTGAAAGCATAACAAAAGGAATAATCAAAGCAGAAGACAATAATCTCATCAGTTTAAACTTAATTGGCATACTAAAAAAAGTTTTTGAATGCTATGTTTAAACTGAAACATAACTATATAGCAATATATTTCAGCCATGGTATTTTGTTCTTAGGTAACAGAATAAAGCAATATTTTAATTTATTTTCTTCATAGATTAAACTAAATTTATTGTGGCCATGTATCATCATATTTCAAGATTTTCTAACAAATCAATACACTACTATAAGGAAAAAATGAATTCTGACAAATAATGGAAGATTTTGCTAAATATAATGGTTTAAAAACAACAGGTTTTTCTGGTTTAAAATGAAAGTATATTGGACTATAATAAAGTATAGGATAGTAATATCTGGGATCTTGTATGTCTCAGTTATATCATGGGCTACAGATAATTCCATTTGTGATCTTGCAACTTCCCATATATTAGAAGGAAGTAATTGGTCGTGTTCTCAAATGTGAAATATAATCGTTGTAGCAGTGTTTCCTCGAAATGTTTATTGGAAATTTTTTATGGCAGGTATGTTTAAGATTGTAGTATATTTTTAGAGTTAATTTACGATGGACACTTGCTTTACTTTGCAGAAAACTCTATTTAATTAAGTGGAATTATTTTGGATAGAATTGGTTCTTCTGCCTCTTTTGAAATAGAATGCATATTGTTTGAGAAAGATTGTATTGAATTATAATTATAATATACGTCAGAAAGAACTGGATTCTTTTTATTTGAGAGTAAATTAGGCTTCCATAAATTTGAAGTAGTTGATTCAGTTGCTGATGAAGAAAAAGGCTTATTCCACTTCAATTTTTTTAATGTTTACTTAAGATTTTTTAATATACAAAAGACCTTTGATTATTCAAGGATTATATTATAAAATACAGGTAGTCCTCAATTTATGAGCCCAAAATTTCTGTTGCTAAGTGAGATATTTGTTAAATGAGTTTTCCCCATTATACAACCTTTCTTGCAATAGTTCTTAAACGTAGTTGTTAAGTTAGTAACACAGTTGTTAAGTGAACCCCCATTGACTTCTCCATTGACTTTGCTTGTCAGAAGTTTGCAAAGGGTGATCACATGAGCCCAGCACACTGCAACCATCATAAATATGAGTCAGTTGCCAAAGTCTGAATTTTGATCACGTGATCAAGGGGTAGCAGCCCGAAGTGTGAAAAATAGTCATAAATTTCTTTTTTCAGTGCTGTTGTAACTTCGAACAGTCATTAAATGAAAAATCATAAGTTGAGGATTATAGTATGGTATCTAGTTTAGTTTTAGATTTCATAGTTTTGGACATAGGATTTGGTGTGGGTTGATGTGGAGATGATTTGATCCACTTCGTTGCTGAGATTGAGAGTAAAATGGGGGGGGGGAAGTGTTTTATAATCCTGGTATAGTTTAATGAAGGGGGGGAATATCTAAGGAAATAAGTATGAGGTTTGGGTTCTTTTTTATTTATGATTGTAAATTCTGATTTATAAAAAAATCTTGTAACTCACAATTTAGATTAATCCTACACTTTTAACATTTTAGCAAATGTTAGAAATCTGGTTTTTCTGTAGAGCATTTGAGGTTTAATGTCTTTACTATGCTGGACCATTTTTCATTTTTAACATTGATTTGTGATTTAAATTTTAATTTAATTTTAGTTTTTCTTAACATTGTTGATTTCAATTTATTGTGAAGTTGTTATACTATATTAGGTGTCTAAAGTTTGTGAAAGTGAGTTGGCTATAATTTCATAAATATGTTTGGGACAGATTGTGATAGTAGCCTGATAGTAGCAGAGGGAGCATTCATGTCAACTGTAGAAAGATAGACTGAAATATTGGTGTACAAAAAAGAAGGGGTTTGTGTGGAATGGGAGCTCATTTTCTGAATATGGTGAAATTATTTTTCTCCAGAGGTTTTCATATAAATATAAAAATATGAATTTATTAGTCTTTTTCTTCATCATTATTTCTACTGAATATTGTCATAGTGAAAAGATAAATATTATTCCAAAGTTACAGAATTATATATCACAGGATGAAAATAATCAATGCGGTTCCAAAAACATTGTCATATCACTTATAGAAAAAGAGACTGACAATACTGTAGTGAGGTTCAGCTGTGGGAAACTAATAGTCAATAAGGAATGAGATTTGGATTAGTAAGAGTTATTGGGAAAAGGTTAGCTTAACCTCACAACTATTTCAGTAAATACTTTGAGATTACAAAGAGAAATGTCTGTATAAATTTATATATAAGTTCTTTGAAAACAACTGTTGGACACTTTATTATTCTGTGAACCAGCTTTCAGATTGTACTACTGATTTAACTTTCAGCATCTCTCACAAGAACACAAGATAGAGTGAGCGATTGCTAAGTTTACTTTAAGAATAATGCTGTAGCTCATTAAAATCCAGTTATTGATACCTCTTTACAGTGCTGAATAAGTAAATGACAATGCTTTTTTTTGCCTGGTTGCTGCCATAATGGCACTTTTTGCAGCTCTCTGAGGAAAAATAGATCAGGTATGGAATTTCACTGAAGTTCAACTTTAGAACACCAGGAATCATTCAGTCTATTGAGAACACGATCACTTGTTAGAACTATTCACAATGCCTTCAGATCTAAAATTCATCTCATGCACATATCTGGTAGATCATCATGGCATGAAACACTGGTATTATATGGTTGCCATAGTGCACTTACTGTAGCCAACATTGCAAATGAGTTGAAAAAAAGTAAGAAAAGCTGAATATTTTAAAAGTTTGTACAAATGAGTCTCCCCGTTAAATCAGCTGCATCTTCTATTTATTGTTTTATTTATGAAATATATATGTTGCCTTATCTATCACAATTCTGGTTTCCTACAGAATCTAACAATTAAACAAATCTTAATACAACTCATAGAAGATTCAAAGTATATTCATAATTTTTCTGGAATCAAAGACAAGCAGAGAGATAGCTGATGCTTTGGTGTTGATTGAATAACTTTGGATAATGAAAGTAAATAAAGTTCTGCACAGAGAATATTTCCACATTGGTTAATATTTGAACTACATAGAACTACATTTATAAATGAGGTTAATTGTTTTCTTTTGATTTGCACTGTTGGAAAAAAATGGAATTCTTAATCAATATTCTATTTTTAAAAAAAATGACATTTGGAGTAAGATAACGAACACAACCTACCCCCAGAAAATTTGTAAGCTGTTGAGAGACATTTTGGAGTCAGGCAGAATTAAAATCTAATAAATAAAAATACATTTTCCATAACGTTTTAAAATGTGGTTATCTTAGTCTTTGATCATACATATTGGTTTTTAAAGTAATATCTTTTCCAAGATAACTAACTCTATTTTCTCTGCTTTCCCTTGCATAGCTAAGTAGATTTTACCCCCTGTTGAGCTATTTTGATACTGTATGTTCCTGATAGAAAAAGGAAGTAAATGAGGTATGTAAATGCCATGTAGCCTAAAGACTCTTAAAATAATTTCCTTTAGTGAAAACATAGCTTTAATTAATGTACACTTAAAAAATTAACCCATGATTTTATTAAGGCTGAAAGTATCTTTATAAATATCATTTTAATCATTATATTTGGGCTGCTGTGAAAATATTATCATGTTAAGATATAAAGCAATTTAAAGCAGGTGTAAAACTATAAAATGAATTATACATTCCAGTGAGCGTCAATGTGAACAATTAATGAGTTGTTACTGATTTCTATACTCCAGTTATGATTCTCTCTTTGTATAATTTATCCAATTCTTTCCATTATGACTCTAACAGAATAAAATAAGTTTATTCTTAATCTGTGACATAGTGGAAGGATGTTTGTGTAAGTGAATAATACAATAGAATTCTTTATTGGCCAAGTGTCATCAAACACAATTTGTTTCTGGTGCATAAGATCACAGTGTACATATAAACAGAAAATAATAAATCATGGTCATAAAACATAGCTGCAATCATTAATCATATGTTACAAGCAACAATACAATCAAGATATGAAAAAGATAAAAGGGAGTATGGTTTTAACTTGGGAAGTTCAAAGTTGGATAAGATACTTATGGGAATAGAAGAAAGAATAATGAAGAAACTATATAGCTATCTATTAAGAATTAGGCTAGAAGAAGAAGTGGTTAAAGATACAATGTTAAGTTGGGCAAAGAACTTTGGCTACAGGATGGAGTTAGAAAAGTGGCAACAATTATGGGAAAGGAACTATAAATTAACCATGCCAACAACTTACAAAGAAAACTTATACAAAATGTTTTATAGATGGCACATGTCACCGGAAAAATGAGCAAAGATGTTTTAAGACAAGTCAGCAAAATGTTGGAAATGTCAACAAGCAACAGGTTCATATTATCATATGTGGTGAACATGTGCAGAAGCAAGGAAATATTGGACTAAAATAAGAGCATGGCTAGAGAAAATGTTACAACAAGAAATAGAATTTAGACCAGAGACATTTTTATTGGGTATTCTCCCAGAGAAACATAAGAAAGCGGATACCTATTTGATTATACATGTAACTACAGCAGCGAGAATTGTATTTGCCCATAATTGGAAGCTAAATAAGTTACCAACAAATGAAGAGATAATAAAATAAAATAGATTGTGCAGAGATGAACAGGTTGACATTGAAAATAAAGGATAAAGAGGAATCGGTGTACTTCAAGACATGGGAAAGATTTTATGATTGGCTAAAGGAAGGAAACTAGAAAAGAAAGTAAGGAGAAGATACAGAAACCAGATGATACACTATTAAATGAGAAAGAGGGGAAAGGGGGGAAAAACAGAAATGAAAGTACTAAATATATAAGTATATATTCAAGAGTGAGATATAAAGGGGAAAAAACATAGCATAGATTAGCGAAGGTAAGGGAATAAGAAATGATACTAAATTATATTTGAGTTTGCGGAAATGCCAACCCAAGAAAACATAAACTGAGATTTGCAAGAGACATCTATAACAACAGAAAAAGAAAGGGAGAGAGGAGGAGAGAATGAGATGAGGAGGAAAGGAAGAAAGAGATAAGGAGAGGAGGGTGGAAGGGAAAAAGAGAAGGAGAGAGTGTAGGAAGGGGAAGGGAAAGAGTAGGAGAAGGGGAGAGGTAAGGGAAGAAGGAAGGGGAAAGAGAAGAGGAAGGAAGGAAGTAGAGAAGGGAGAGAGGGAGAAAAAAAAGGGAAAATAAGGTGGTGTTACAACAGGCTGAAGGGATGATAAATAAAGCAACCGAAACTGTATATTATAACCTATTAAATGGAATAACAAATGTATAAAATGACACGTGTAAAGAAGAATAACAATTATGTGAATGTATACCATTGTAAGAGAATAAAAAATAAAAAACTTTTAAAAATTGATAAATAATAAGAAAACAACGAGGAAATAGGTAAGATGAGAAAAAAACCAGTGCTGTGGGGATTAAGTATTCAGTAGAGTGATGGCATGGGGGTGGCGCAGCGGAAACTAATAGATTTCTTAAGAACATAAAACATATACTATTATATTAGAATTTAATCTAGCATACTGTTTTCAAGAACAATGTTGACAGGAGCTTCAAAATCCCCCCACCCCCTAGTTTGATAGGAATTGTGGGAATTGTTTTCTGAATATCCTGCTTAAGTTAATTTGAACTTTCCTGTCTCGTGGCAATTCTATTTTCTATGAATTCCCTTATTTTCTTTAAAATGCTTCCTGAGCTACTGTTGATGAGTATATCTAAAACTGACTTTGATTTTTCATATACCATAATCTTTTATTATAAATAAAAAAGAAATTGTTATAAATTAATGACATTTCATCTGCATTATCCCAAGCACATTAATAGTTATACTAATCTCAGGAGCTATGCTACGTTGATGAATTAGAGTTATTTAAAATTGGTATAAGAGAGTTACTAATTACATAAAAGCTTTTCATTATTTAGAACACAATAAGCTATGGGCAGCTTTGCACAAATTGTCCCAGCCCACCTGATCAGATTCATTAGGTCACTCTACACCAGGGGTAGTACCTCTGGTGTACGTACCACCCACTTTTGTATTTCTGTTAGTAGTAACATTTTCTAACTGCCCATCGGTTCCACAGTAATGGGGAATTATAAAATAGGGAAGTAACTTTACTTTATAAAATTTATAAAGCAGAGTTACAGCAAATCCCTACTGCCCACTATGAAAGCTGGAATGCCCACTAGTGGGCATTAGGGACCAGGTTGACTACCACTGCTCTACACCAATCAGGCAACAGTGAGACCACTTTATGGTGACAGAACTGGTTGTCAGTTGCTGCTTCACTTAGTAATCAAGAAAGAAACCACTCAACTCCATTTTGCAGAATTAAGAGTACTTTTACTGATTATAAGTAAATAGAAGCTAAGCAAAGCTGGATCTGAGCAAAAGCACGCGAAAGCATTAGATATCAATACATGACCCATTCCCCTCCCCCTGGTAACCCCAGTCCATAGTCCAATTCAATATCTCCACAGCTGTCAGGTGGGAGACATCTTTAAAAATCATCATCAGGTTGGCATGCCGGACAGTTGGTCTTGGCGGGAAACTCCCCTCCTTGCCACATGCGCAGAACAACTCCCAATTAACAATCCTCCTGTACAGATTATTTCCCTCACCCAAATACCATGCCCTCCCTCCCCATTTCAATGGCAGCCGAAAAGCAAGCAGCAAAACAGAGGCTGACATCCGGCCCTCCTCCAGAAAAAGGACATCATCCCTGCAGAAACGAAAGAACACAGACAGACGAACAATATTACATAAAAGAGAAAAGGAAGGGAAAAAGGAGAAAATCGAGGTCAAGGCTTGTCTGGGTAGGCAGAGTAGAATTTACGGAGGAGTCGAGGGGCTTGCACATGGGACTTATCGACCCATTCAGCTTGAGAGGGAGGAAAGTGTTTCCATGAAACAAGATACTGAACGCGGTTTCTATGTTTCCTAGAGTCCAAAATTTCTTTAACCTCAAAATGCTGCTCGCCCTCAATCAGAAGTGGGGCAGGTGGAGCCGCCAAAGGGCCACGCAATGGAAAAGTGCGTTCTGGCTTCAAAAGATTGACATGAAATACTGGGTATACACGGTTGAGATATTTAGGCAGTTCCAGATGTACGGACACAGGGTTAATGACTTTGACAATCGGGAACGGGCCAACATACTTGGGACCCAATTTCTTCGACTTTTGAGAGGTCTGGAGAAACTTGGTGGATAAATGTACACGATCACCAACTTTATAATCCTTTGGTTTTGTTCTCTTTTTATCCGCTTGTCTCTTGTGCTCGATGCGCCGCATCTAGCACCCGGTATGCCAAAGGCCACACCTCCCGGAGTTGGTCACTCCACTTGGAAAGGGACACCACTTGTGGTTTTTCTCGAGGTACTCGGGGATAGGCACAAAATCATGTCCATACACTATTTTGAAGGGCGTAAATCCTGTGCTACTGTGCACTGAGTTATTATACGCAACCTCAGCATGAGGCAATAATTCCACCCAATTATCTTGCTGGTAATTGATGAAACATCGGAGGTACTGTTTCAGCACCGAATTAGTCCTTTCACAGGCCCCATTAGTCTGAGGATGGTGGGCAGAGCTTAAGCCCTGGGCGGAGCCTATCAACTTCAAAAACTTCCAAAACAAAGAGGTAAATTGGGCCCCCCTATCTGAGATGATGCAGTCTGGTACTCCATGTAGACGATATACATGTGTAGTGAACAACTTAGCTAAGAATTTAGCGGACGGGATCTTGGAACAAGGAATAAAATGAACCTGCTTGGAGAACAAGTTGGTAACGACCCAAATTACCGTATTTCCTTGACTTTCCGGCAATTCAACAATGAAATCAATAGATATCTCCTTCCACGGTGCCTCAGGATGGGCCACTGCTTGGAGCAGTCCTTGGGGTTTCCCTGGCGGCCGCTTTGCTATAGCACATGTGGGGCAGCTAGCTACGTAAGATTCAGTGTCCTTTTTCAATGAGGGTCACCAAAATTGTCTTTTAATGAGATGCAGGGTTTTAACAAACCCAAAATGTCCAGCCAAGCGTGAGTCGTGAGCACGTTGAAGAACCAGACCCCTAATAGTTGCGGGAACATACAATTTAATTCCAATCCAAGCCAGGCCATCTTTCATGGTGCACTCATCTGCATGTTGGTAAAACCATTCATCAACTTTAAGGGCCTCCTTGAGTTTTGTAACGAGATCTTGTGTGACTTCCAAACTGGAACTGGTCTGGCTTCTGGTGACGACTGGAGCGGCGAGGCTTCTCGTTGGCATGACTGGTTGGACGACACTAAGCTTTGAACTGTTATATTGAGGAAGTCTGGACAAAGCATCAGCCATAAAATTCTTCCCTCCTGGGATATACTTCAAAGTGAAATTGAATCTATTGAAGTGTTGTGCCCATCTCATTTGTTTGGGGGACAACTTCCGGGGGGGTCTTTAATGCCTCTAAATTTTTGTGATCAGTCCACACCTCAAAAGGGTGTTTAGCCCCCTCCAAAAAATGACGCCAGGTCACCAAGGCCCACCTGACCGCAAAAGCCTCCTTTTCCCAAATAGCCCATCATCTCTCAGTCTCTGTTAGTTTTCGAGAGGTATAAGCGCAGGGTTGCAACTTCCCATTAGCATTCGCCAGAAGTAGCACCGCCCCAACTTCAACATCACTAGCATCCACTTGGACACAAAAGGTGAATCCATGTCTGGGTGTTCAAAACTGGTTCAGCTGCAAAAAGCCGTTTTAACTTTTCGAACGCCGCTTGACATTCCATAGTCCAGTTTAAGGGTTTACCCAGTCTAGGTCTTGCCTCCCCCTTTGATTTTAGGAGGTTCGTAATGGGCAGGGCAATTTTGGCAAAGGAGGGAATAAATTGATGATAGAAATTAGCAAAACCTAAGAAATTTTGCAACTGTTTGCGTGTGCGGGGAGCCGCCCATTGGGTGACTGCTTGGACCTTTGCTTAATTAATGTTAATTCAATAATTCAGGTTCCTCTTAGTGTCTACTATACTTACTATCACCACCCTAATAGCATATCTAGTATATCTTACTAGAACATGTAAAATTGTAGAAAATGTTTAAAGCTAATAAATTCTTCTAAAAGAATATTTTAGAAAGATGTTAAAAATTACCAAATCATAGAAGGAGAAATAGAAAATGGAAGAGATTACATAAGAAAGGGAAAAGTAAAAATAAAAAAACAAGAAAATATATTTAAAGAAGCAATTTCCAATCTTTGCTGCAGTAACAAACATAGCAATTGCCACTTCCATCCTTCCATATTCCATATTCTAGTTCTTTCCCTGCACTAGATTATGTTTGCTATAGAGTGGTCCTACTAAATTAATATCAACAGAATGGCATTGACTAATATACTGTTTTATTAGAGAAGCAGTCCCTACATTTTTGGCACCAGGGTCTGGTTTCGTGGAAGACAATTTTTCTACAGACGGGTGGTGGTGGTGGCTTCGGTTTTACTCACTTGCCTGCTGTTTACCTCCAGCTGTGCAAGAGGCCACCTACAAAACTCTGTGGCTTGGAGGTTGAGAACCCCTGTATTGCAGGAGAAACTTCACAGTCCTACTTTACCTTGTTTGGAACATTAGTATTGTTTCTTGTTCACAAAAGTTTGTGCCATTAAAAATTCTGTTAATGTTTCATTTAGTACTGGATTCTTGGTGTCTGCTGCAGCAGGCTTTGAAGAAATGTGTACTTAACAATTGATTGTAGCATTTCCAGGGCGCTGCTCAGGAGAGTCCAAGCAAGGGTTAAATACAGCCAAACTGCCCAGAACTGAATTGAAACTTTAAGCCACGCCTCTGGTGCTGATTATCTTCAGGTGTTTTTTTTTCCAATTCAGCTAGCCCAGTGGATGCCCTTAGAGTTTCTCTTCATTTCTATTACTTGCTTGGACTCTCTTTATCTGTAAGTAGTCTGAATTTGATTGTATTGGAGCAGGCTTGGAGAGCAAAAGAACAAAGGTTTCTTTAATTGATTGAATTGGCCATTCTCTCCCTTCCAGTCCTCCCGGTGTCCTGGATACCTTAGGCACCATGGGGGGGGGGGAACACAGGCAGCTGTTGGGGGGGCGCATGGGTTGGAGTACCGACGCCAGCGCTGCCGCAGCCACCCAGCTGCATCCGTGCTTTTAAAGCTGGCATTCGGCACGGTTTCTCCGGGCGCTCATTACTCAGCCGGCTAGTTAAAGCGCAGGCGTGGCGGTAAAGGAATCTGCTCGCCATTTTTCCTGATCTGCTGGTTTTGCTTTCGATCTCCTCACACAAGCTGCAGCTGCCTGAAGCCTGACTCATCGCAGGAACTGTGCGGAGTTATTGTTGTCCGGCCTGGCTGGCAATTTTCCTCTGGAGCCTTTCACTTGCAGTGGTGGAGATTTGAGACCCCCTGGGGCACAAATTGTTATTCCTGCAGCTCAAATTGCTCGCACTTCGTTCTCACATTATCTTTGGTCCTTCGCCTTTCTGTGTCTCTCCAGTGAGCACTCTGGTCGATGGAGGGCCTTTGTGAGGTAGTGAGTGGGGGTGCCTCTTATCTATTGGATTGAGTTAGTGTCATGGCAAATCACATTTCAGAGGAGCCTGTCCAGTCAGGGGTCTCCTCCAAGGCCTTTCATAGGCAGGCAGGCGTGGCTGCCAAGGAGGCTATTAGGGGTTCCAAACCCTATGCCAGGCCTGGGCCTAAGCAGGGAACGGGGCCTGATAAGGATGCCTTGCGCTGCCAGAAGGCCCTTGAAAAACACTTCTCCAAGGCCCAACAGCAGACCCAAGCCTTTCAACAAGTGTCTCCTGAGGAGCCCTCTTTGGGAGTCCCTCCTGCTCAAACCCATCCTATTTCTGACAATGATGAGGAAGGCCAGGAATTTTCCCCCACGGCTTCCTTGGCCATGGGAGTTTCCCCTGGTGTGTCTATGGTGGATCAGGCCAACCTGTTTGCATGTCCTTCGGACCTGAAGGAAGGGTCAGTCTTAGGACCCTTGGCACCGCAGGATCCGCACCCCAGGCCAGATCCCAGGGTGCGTCCTGTTGAAGATCGGGGACCCGATCTCTCAGCGGAAATGCAGGAGGTCATTAATAGAGCCATTTCTCAAGGTATCGAGGCAGGCATGCAGCCGAGGGGCAAGCGCACTTGCAAGACCCGACATCTGCAGCCCCCAGTGGCTCCCAGGGCAGCTTTGGTCTCCCAAGAGCCTCAGTCTCCACATTCTTCCATGGCATCTGAGGATTCAGAATGGGAGGAGGAGGGGATATCTTACCCAGGCAGGAGGCGGAGTTCTCTGGGGACGAAGGTGGTACCTTCGAGAAGCCTTCTCTTTCTGGCCTGTTTAAACTGGCCAATTTCAAAACCATTTTTGATAAGGCTTAAATAGCAACCATATGGGGTCCAAGCCCCCATATGGGGTCCAAGCCCCCAGAAAGATGATCTTTCCAGGGACCTCTTTGAGGATCCTGTCTTGGCCCAGGAGATAGTACCTATCCCCAAGCTATTTCTTAATATGGTTCAGAAGCAATGGGCGCAGCCTGCCACCATGGCTACCCCCAGTAGCAATGATAAGAAGTTATATACAGTTGATGCCAGTCTGGAGGACTTGCTTAAGCTCCCTCCTATTGATCCTTCTGTGGCGGCCCTTACCTTGACCTCCATCCTCCCGCCTGATTTATTGAAGGCCTTAAGGCGGAGGATAAGAAATCTGAGACTGCCTGTCATAAAACGCACCAGGCAGCCGCTTGGGCAATTAAAACTTCAGTTTCAGCTTCCTTTCTCTCCAGAGCTGCCCTCCTCTGGCTGAGGCAATTGTTAACTAGGATTCCGGCCAGGGATACTAAGTTAAGGCAGGATATTAATAAGATCATGGCGGCTACGGAGTATACTGCCAATGCCACCCTGAGCGCAGCCAAGTTTGCCTCCCGGGCTCTGGCATCCAATGTTGTTACCAGGCGCCTCTTGTGGCTTCGGCACTGGAATGTGGACATGCGCTCCAAGTGGAAGCTGGTCTCTGCCTCCTTTAAGGGGGACAAGCTTTTCGGGGGAGGTCCTAGACCCGGTCCTAGTGGAGAACAAGGACAAGAAAAAGGTGATGCCATTGGTCACTAAGAGGTCTGACAGGAAGGGCCCCTACTCCTACAGGAGGCAGCCCTTTCGGAACGTGGAGCCGTCTACTAGCTCTGCTCCGCCCCATCGTTTAAATTAACTATTTTTATATTATTGTACTATTGTATTATTGCATTTTTAATGATTACAGTGGGGTATATATGAGGAGTGTGCTTGTTTGGTATACATGGGAGGACTGAGAGCGCGGCCTGGAGCCCCCACCACTGAGTGCATATGCAGAAGTGGATGGGGGCCCAGACCCACCTCCCGTCCTAAAATGAATGATATGTGCAGCCTGCCGGGAAGAATGGGGGCCATGAGAGAAGGGGAAGGGTCTACAGGGATGGGGCGGGTCGGAGCATCTCGGTTATGACCGGGAGGGGCAGGTATGGCGGGAGCTGCAGCGCTAGCCATTACTGGGGAAGGAGGGCTCGCTACATCACAGCTATCCCTTGTTCCGGCCCTGCAAGCTCAACTCAAGGACCTGGTGACAAGGGAAGTCAGTGCCCTGGTCTCAGGTTGCTGTTGCTAAATGCCAGGTCTGTGATTCAAAAAGCTCCCCTCGTCCGGGACTTAATATTAGACAAGGGGGCAGACCTGGCATGTATTACTGAAACCTGGCTAGGCCACAAGGGAGGAGTCCCCCTCTCAGAAATGTGCCCAGAAGGGTTCCAGGTGCTCCACCAACCACGACACCAGTGAAGGGGTGGGGGAGTGGCAGTTATTATCCGAAGGTCATTAGTTCCTTGCAGGTTCCCTGCTCCAGAGATTGTGGGGTGTGAGTCTCTTCTCTTGAGGTTGGATCTAGGGGTTCAAGTGGGCTTCTTTTTGACGTACCTACCTCCCAGCTGCGTCACAACAGCCCTGCCTGCATTTGTAGAGACTGTAGCCGGGTTGGCGGTTGAGTTCCCCAGACTAATTGTACTGGGGGACTTCAACCTGCCATCTTTAGGCGAACATTCTGATGGAGCTCAGGAATTCATGGCTTCCATGACAACCATGGACTTGACCAAGGTAATTCAGGGTCCGACTCATAGAGCGGGACACACGCTTGACCTCGTATTTCTCTCGGGGCATTTGAGACGTGATCTTGAACTAAGGGGAGTAGAGATCTCGCCCTTGTTATGGTCAGATCACTCCTTGCTGAGGCTTGACTTTAGGAAGCTACTCCCCCATCACAGGGAGGTGGAACCAATTAAATGGTTCTGCCCCAGGCGCCTGATGGACCCGATGGGATTTCAGAAGGAGCTTGGAGAGATACCTGACTCCCTTGCCCACAATCCGACAGAGTCCTTGGTTGCTACCTGGAATACTGCGGCAACTGAGGCGCTGGATCAGATTGCGCCTTTGCGACCTCTCCGCGGCAGTGGATCCAGGAGGGCACCTTGGTTTACCGAGGAACTCCGGGAGATGAAGCGCCAAAAGAGACGCCTAGAGCAACGCTGGAGGGCTAACAACTCCGAATCTGACCAAACACTATTAAGAGTCTTTATTAGGACTTATTTAGTGGAGATACGGGTGGCAAAATGTGCATATTTTTCTGCTCTTATTGCATCCGCAGAATCTCGCCCGGCCGCCCTGTTTAGGATAACCCACTCCCTCCTGAAGGGTGAGGACGCGGGGGAACCCTTACAGGGGAGGTCTGAGGAGTTCGCTCAGTTTCTGTCGGACAAAATCACTCAGATTCGGACGGACCTTGACTCCACTTGGACAGTACCAGCGGAGATGCTGAGGGAGAGTCTTGATCAGATTTCTTGGAATGAGTTCCAACTTGTCACCCCTGAGGAAGTGGACAAGGCCATGGGAGCGATGAGTGCCTCCACCTGTTTACTGGACCCGTGTCCCTCCTGGCTGGTCTCAACCAGCAGGGAAGTAATACGAGGCTGGCTCCAGATGATTACGAACGCGTCTCTGCAGGAGGGATCATTCCCACAACCTTTGAAGGAAGCGGTGGTGAGACCCCTCCTCAAGAGGCCTTCTCTGGACCCAGCAATTCTTAAAAACTATCGTCCGGTCTCCAACCTACCTTTTTTGGGGAAGGTTGTTGAGAAGGTGGTGGCCCTTCAACTCCGACGGACCTTGGATGAAGCAGATTATCTAGATTCCTTTCAGTCTGGTTTCAGGCCTGGATACAGCACCGAAACCGTTTTGGTTGCACTGACCGATGATCTCTGGTGGGCCAGTGATGGAGGACATTCCTCTATCCTGGTGCTCCTTGACCTCTCAGCGGCCTTCGATACCATCGACCACAGTATCCTTTGCGACGGCTGGAAGAGATGTGAGTGGGATGCACCGTTTTACAGGGGTTCTCCTCTTACCTCTCCGACAGGTCGCAGTCGGTGTTGGTTGGAGGGCAAAGGTCGACCCCTAGGCCCCTTAAATATGGTGTGCCGCAGGGCTCGGTCTTGTCCCCCCTCCTATTTAACATCTACATGAAGCCACTGGGTAAGATCATTCGTCGGCACGGGATTAAATACCATCAATATGCGGATGATACACAACTGTATCTCTCCTCCCCGTGCCAGCTCAGCATAGCAGTGGACGTGATGTGCCAGTGCCTGGAAGCTGTCAGGATCTGGATGGGAGTGAACAAACATGCACTCAATCCTGACAAGACTGAGTGGCTGTGGATATTGCCACCGAAGGACAGTCCAGATAGTCCATCCCTAATCCTGGGGGTGAAAATTTACACCCCTCAGAGAGGGTCTGCAACTTGGGGCTCCTCCTGGATCCACAGCTGACATTAGAACATCACCTGTTGGCCCTGACCAGGGGGGCCTTTGCCCAGGTTCGCCTGGTGCATCAGTTGCGGCCCTATTTGGATCAGGAGGCACTTCAAGCGGTCACTCATGCCCTCGTCACCTCAAGACTCGACTACTGTAATGCGCTCTACATGGGGCTGCCCCTGAAAAGTGTTCGGAGACTACAACTAGTCCAGAACGCAGCCGCGCGAGCGATACTGGGTGTACCAAGATACAGCCACGTTACACCAATCCTCTGCGAGCTGCACTGGCTTCCTATTGGTCTCCGAACGCGATTCAAGGTGCTGGTCATTACCTTTAAAGCCCTACATGGTTTAGGACCTGGATACCTGCGAGACCCCCTACTGCCGCATATCTCCCAATGGCCGGTAAGATCGCACAGGATGGCCCTTCTTCAGGTGCCATCAGCCAGGCAATGTCGGCTGGCGGCTCCCCGGAGGAGGGCCTTCTCTGTAGCCACTCCGACCCTATGGAATGAACTACCCCCAGAGATCCGGACCCTGCCCACTCTCATGGCCTTCCGAAAGGCTATCAAAACCTGGCTATTCCGGCAGGCCTGGGGCTGTTGACCTCATGATTGAGGACCAGCCCCGACCAGATTGGGTACATGATGAGGTTTTTAATCTGTCTCCTTTATTTTTAACGCTTTATTTTTTTTTTATGATTTGTTTTTTGCAATAAGCTGCCTGGAGTTCTCCGGGATTGGGCGGCCTATAAATCTATTCAATACATTACAATACAATCGTCCGTACTCCCAGCAGGTGGACCGCTCCCAGGACCGTCAGTCCTTTTGTGACAGGGGTTGCCAGCAGCACTACTCCAAACATCCCTTTCAGGGGGGGGGTCTGGTTCCCGTCCCTTCAGGAGATACAAATGACTATCACAGCTCTGCTCCCATAGGGGGGCGCCTCCAGTTGTACAGCGCCCAGTGGGAGCAGACCATGTCGGATCAGTGGGTCCTGCAAACAATCAGACTAGGACTCACCCTGGAATTCCTCTCCCTTCCCCCCGCCACTTCACCAGGTGCCCGGTTCCATCGTGCCCGGTAAAAAGGGCTCTTATGGAACAGGAGATCAGGCATCTCAGGGATATCAGGGCCATAGAGCCGGTTCCACCAGGCCAGGAGGGGACAGGTTTTACTCAATCCTGTTCCTGGTCTCCGAAAATTCAGGGTGGAGGGGTCGAGGGGAATCTTGGATCTAAAAAGGCTAAATTATCACATGGACTTGGACTTGGACTTGATCTTCGTAAATGTCAACGTCCATAAGGCAGTGACCGTTGCATTGTGAAGGCCAGGGGCAGGACGTCACGGATTACAGCACGCCATTGATTCCGATTTAGGGCGGCTTGTTGGGCATCGGTTATCGAGAAATGGAGTGGTTGAAGATCGTGAGCCACTTGGGATATCCACGTTTTCTTTGGGGCATTTCATGCGATTTTCCACCCATCCGGTCGCAGCGAGTTAATCGATCGGTAAGGTAATCGGCTATTGTCCATACGGCAAACGTGTCCAAACCATCTAAGTCGTTGTCTTCTTAGATAATGTAAATTATTATACATTCTTAGATAATGTAAATTATCACATCACTTACCGGAGGTTCAAGATGCAGTCCCTGCAGTCCATTCTGGGATGCATCAGACCAGGAGACATCTTGACCTCCATAGATCTCAAGGAGGCCTACCTCCACGTTCCTATTTGTAAAGCCCACCATCGCTACCTCAGGTTTGCTTAAGCCGGCCACCATTACCAGTATTGAACCCTGCTGTTCGGCCTGTCTTCGGCACCCAGGACGTTTACAAAGATACTCGTGGCTGTGGCAGCCTTCTGCTTCAGATCCCATCCAGTGAGACTGCACTACTATCTGGACGATGTCCTCATTCAATCGTCATCAGCCCAGCAGGTGCTTTTGGACCTGGAACACGCCATCCAAGTGCTTCAAGCTCACGGGTTTTCCATAAACATGGAAAAGAGTCATCTGCAACCGACGACCAGGCTACAACATCTAGGTGCTGTCATCGACACCATCGCCTGCCAGGTCTTCCTGTCGCCGGAGAGTGTGGCGAACCTCAGGGAGAAGGTCGCATACGTGCAACAGCTTCCTCAGGCCAGGGTTGTTCAGCTTTCGCAGCTCCTCGGCAAGATGATTTCATGCCTGTCCATCGTCCCTTGGGCAAGACTCCATTCCCGGCCGCTTCAGTGGCTCCTGCTCCCTTACCAGAGGGCCAACGAGAGCAGCTTGATGAAGCTCGTTCCAGTTTCTGCCGAGGTATGTCGGTCGCTCAAGTGGTGAATGTCTCCAGCTCTGTCGAAGGGATCCCCAAGGAGCCAACATGTCTCACCGTTAGGATGGATGCCAGCCTGTTCGGTTGGGGGGGTATTTTCAGAACCAGCTGGCTCAGGGCAGGTGGTCCCCAACCGAGGCCGCTCACAGTATCAATTGGCTGGAGCTGAGGGTGGTCAGGCTGGCCCTGCTTCACTTCCAGATTGGCATTCGGGGATGTCACGTGAGGGTGTTGACGGACAACGTTTCAACGAAGGCACATATAAACCACCAGGGAGGTATGCGCTCCAGATCCTTGATGTTGGAGGCCGATCTACTGGGTCGGTGGGCAGAGAAGCACCTTCTCTCCGTTCAAGTGGAACACATTTCTGGCACGACCAACACCCAAGCGGACTGGTTGAGCAGGGCCACAGTTGACCACTTGGAGTGGCGCCTGCATCCTCATCTGTTCCAGCGATTGTCCCAGAGTTTCAGGTGTCCACAGGTAGACCTGTTCGCCACCGCAGCCAATTCTCACCTCCCCAGGTTTTTCAAGAGGTTCCACGACCCATGTGCAGAAGGCATCAATTCTCTACACTCCCCTTGGCCGAGGGGCCTGATCTACGCATTCCCGCCATTACCCCTTCTTCCCAGAGTCATCAGGAAGATCCTGTCAGAGGCAGTAGAGGTCCTGTTGGTGGCGCCGTTTTGGCCCAGGAGAACCTGGTTCATGGACCTGGTGAGTCTCTCCGTCAAGCCCCCTTGGCGGATTCCTCCGCAGGAGATCTCTCTCAGCCAGGGGAATCTTAAACATCTGGAACCCCAGTGGCTTCAACTAGCCGTCTGGCACTTGAGAGGGATCTCCTGAGCAGGGGCAGCTTTTTGACCAAGGTGATCTGTACCATCCAAGCGTTTCAGCGTCCCTCCACGACCCGGATCTACGACGCTACCTGGAGGGCCTTCGTCAGCTGGAGCTCTGCCTGCGGCCTATCAGCCTCCTCGGCTTCGGTTCCTGTCATCCTGGACTTCCTGCAAGATGGCCTTGACAAGGGACTGGCACCCAATATTCTTCGCCGTCAGGTAGCAGCTCTTTCCACCACACTGGCTCCTGACGGGCAGGCTTCTCTTGGTCATCATCCTACCATCCGCAGTTTCCTCGGGGGCTACCAACTTGAGCCCTCCAATGGTGCACATATATCCGACTTGGGACCTTACCGTTGTCTTGCGTGCTCTCACAGAGCCTCTGTTTGAGCCTATCTGGACGATCAGCATGAAACACCTTACATTTAAAACTGCCTTTCTGATTGCCATCACTTCTGCTAGGCGTATCTCTGAACTGGCTGCCCTGTCTGTCCGGGAGGACTTGTGCTTGATTTTACAGGACAGGGTGATACTTTGCCTGGATCCATCGTTCATCCCTAAGATAAACTCCTGGTTTCACCGGGCTCAGGAGGTAATTCTCCCTGATTTCTGTCCGCATCCCAGGCATCCCAGGGAGAAGTGATGGCACAAGCTGGATGTCCGCAGGGCGCTTCGCAGATATATCAAGCGTACGGCCAGTTTTCATCATTCTGAATCACTCTTCATCTCTTTCCAACCGTCTTCCCAGGGCAGGAAGGTGTCTTCCTCTACAATTGGTGGGTGGAGGGCCTGCATCGCCCTCGCTCATGTCCTGCAATCTAAACCTGTGCCTAGTCGTATCACGGCACATTCTACTAGGAGCGCTGCCACCACGGCAGCCTGGGCTACCAGGACTCCGATTGAGGAAATTTGAAGGCTGCCACCTGGACTTCTCTATCTCTGTTCGTATGGAATTATAAGTTGGACAAGTTTACTTCAGTGGAAAGGGCCTTTGGGAGTCGTGTGCTTCAGGGCATTCATACCAGCGGAGAGACCCTGACTGCTGCAGCTTCCCACCCTAGTGACATTTAGCTTGGGTATGTCCCTTGCTTGGACTGTCCTGAGCAGCGCCCTGGAAAAGGACCATTGACTTACCTGAAGGGTTGTTTTCAGGGCGCTGCGAAGGAGAGTCCACCCCACCCAGGGGGTCTAGCTCTGCTGTTCTCAGTTTTCAAAGTTGGCAGTTCCTGTTCGACTTGTTATTGTTGAGAGTGATTTTGATTCGTTGTTGGACTCAGCGTGCAACAGTTCCACGTCTTCATTGAAAAAATCTGAAGATAGTCAGCACCAGAGGCGTGGCTTAAAGTTTCAATTCAGTTCTGGGCAGTTTGGCTGTATTTAACCCTTGCTTGGACTCTCCTTCGCAGTGCCCTGAAAACGACCCTTCAGGTAAATCAATGGTCCTTTTAATTGAAAAGCATAGTTTTTGGAAGTGATTTTTGGGTATGTCAAGGTCTAAAAGAATGTTTTGACCCCAGTCTTGATCAGAGACTAACAGTTGTATTTTAAAAATGAAAATAAAGATATTTAAATATGAAAGGTGATCACATATTTAATGTAATATGTATATAGCAAGAAAATTATTTTCACCTTGTTACTAACTCTTTACTTCAATAAGCTATCATTCCGTTTCTTGCTGTTTAGCGTATATTCCACTATCACAAAAGCTGTCCCTATGAATCCTACTGAATGAAATAGCATTTCTGTCATCCTATAGATGCTGCTTAAAGGCCATAACATTAATTTTGTGTGTTAATTTTGTGGTTGATCTCTGTTACATATATCTCAAACAAATCACTTCAACAGCACTTTTCAAAATGATACTCCCATTTGTTTTTTCTCTTTACAGTCATCTAGACCCTGCTGAAAGATTCTAAGAATGGACAGAAATAATAATGTTAGCATTGTTCCCAGTATCACTCAGTTGGAAAATTTCCTCACTGAACATAACTCAAATGTTGTTTGGCTCCTTGTTGGTATGTAATGTTTGGTTTGTAAAAATATTTCTTATGTTTTCAAATATATCTAATTATTTTCTCATCTGACATTAAATGTTTGGCAGCAGCTATACGTTACATGTTTGTTTTAGAAAACATTGATTTTATTCTGGGTGATTTTAAACAGAACTTAATTACTAATCTCAAAACTGGAGTTAGTGGAATGTTAAATACAGTTTCATGTAGCTTCTTAATTTTCCATCTTTAAGTTTATTTAAGTTCTTTTTATATCAGCTTGAAATTTAAACATTAAAATACCTTTTGCTTCATATAAACTCTTTATATACATTTTATTGACTTGTAATAGCTTAAATAGTTATATTTATATGTATATAATATACCATTTATTGGATCATGTATAGTGCACAATATAGAACATAGTCAATATGTAGGCAAAAAAAATAATACAGCATTTGAAATGTAGTGTTATCTGCGGTAATCTGGTTAGAATAAAGCTTCCGTTAAGGCAGTCAAGCGATTTAAAACATATAATTACCAATTGACATTGCTATTTCAAAATAATACCATATAGCTTTATGTGGAACTGTTTTATAAAGCTATTTTACACATGAGATTGGGGCAAGGAGGGGAGATAATGATGTATGTCCTCAGCCACTGTATGCCAGTGAGAATATTTGGAATTTTAGGAATAGAGCAGCCTTGCAAAATGGCTACCGTATAGCTGGTTACAAGAACCCATTTACCATTAAATAATTTGGTAATATTGCTTCCCATTGAGTCTGTGGTAGTCCATATCTCTTTCATTTCCAAAGAGTTTCTGTGTTACAAATATATAACTTCCGTGTTTTTGAAAAAATAATTTCCATTGCTCTAAATGTATTAATATTTGTTTTGCAGCTACAATTTTGTCCTGTGCCTGGATTATTTACCTAACTTATTACAATTCCCGAAACATTGGTTTCATTTTAACATTGATCCTTAACAGATTACATAAAAATGGCTATATCCATATTGGTAAGTGATCTTGATTTAAATATGAAATGCCAGTATATTCGGAATCACATTCGTAATATTATATTGATAAAAAGTCAGCAGTGTTACATATTTTTACATATTTTATGTAATATGTTACATATTGATTTCAGCAAGAGAAAAACAAATACGTTCAATTATTTTATTATCAATGTGATGAAAAGATTAACCCCATGCTGAGATTACATTGCAATGGTGAGGTTAATATCTGGACTGCTGTTGCACAGGTGAAATGTCTCCTGTATCCTATATATTGTGAATTTGGGAATATAAGTCAAATATCAACCAAAATATTAGTTTCATCCACTGTGGGGTGTAGTCATGTCATGCATGGACTCTTAGCAAGGCTTTTTACACTGAAGACTTTTCTTGAGTCACTGCACATGCAATATATACTGTTTTATTGGATCGGGAGAATATCGCATTTAAAGAGATTCGGAGGTAAAAGACTTAAGCTTCAACTTCATTTAGCTGCAAAATTTAAGTTTCAAAAAAAAAAAAAAAAGACCATGAGAGTCCAGAAACATAAACTCCAAGCAATCATCCAGTACTGGGTTGTTTTCCTTCTCTCTCCTGTAAAGATTTTATTATATTTTATCTGTATTTTAATGGAAGAAACAGAGCAGGTTTTTACTGTTTGACTCAGAGCCTGGCAAATGAGGCTAAATTCCTGGAAATCTAAGAAATTTAGAACCATCTAAAAGCTTGTATAAGTTTATTGCAAATTAGAAACCTAAATTTTGTTTTATGAAAAATTATTCAAGTTGTCGTTTTTTTTAACCATCCTTTGATTTTATTCTCTTGGATCTCTGTGTATATGCATTATTGGCTAAATATCCGCTGAAGAAACACTTTTTTGTCTTTTTCTTTGACTCCTAATCATTTCTGAAACATTGATAGACATAACAAAAGCTTGAATTTCTTAATTTAATTAGCCTTTCACACTGAAAGGACTTTATCTTTAGAACACTCTCCCCAGTTAGATAAACTAAGAAGACCTGGAAATTTTGCCTCTTTTCCCCTCATGAATGCACATGTAGTGAGGGATTCCTCCTTGGAATAAAATAGGTGATTGCAGTATATATACTGAATATGACCTCACCAGTTTTGCATAATACAGTAGGAAAGAAAAAACTTAGGAACCTTTGCTTGATGGAGTCAGAGGGATCAATTCAATCAGTTGCATGTCCATGCATGGTAATACATCATGGCAGTTATGGGATGCAAATGGAATAGATTTATCTAAAGATCAGTAATTTGAACACTAAATGTTCGCTAACTCCTGAACAAATGAGTGTGGGAAAATATCTTCCTTGGGAGCGTTCTTTGAGTCAAGTATTAATTTTGTTTGGGAAAAAGGTTTTCCTTCCTTGAGAAGTTTCTTTCCACCCAGGAATCGTTTTAAGTTTGATTGGTATTTAAAGGTTGTTATTCTCAAATAGGACCAAAAGGGGAACATAAAAGCACTACATCATCATTTTCTGTAAAACAAAATAAATATTTTAATTCTTTCATAGTTTCTGCTAGTTCTTAGATAGATGGTATTTCCTATATCTCTTATTCAAATTTTGGCTTTGTTAACTGCCTTGTGAGCCAGAAGAGAAAGAGGCCTCTCTCCCTTCCTTAAGAAAGAAGATACAGCAAATACAAAACGGGATCCCTCATTCCTCCCCTTTTAGAAGCACTGTTGAAAGAGAGGTTAAAGTTTATGCTTGAGCTTGGAATTTGAGTTTCTTAGGCTTTGAGGATATCCACCCATTATATTAGAACTAATTGAACTGAACCTTTAATTTTTGTTTTCTATTGCTTGAGATGGGATATTTCCATTACACTCTTCTTGTTAGATCTTCTATAATCTGTTCAGTATCAGTGTTTCAGTAAAGAATAATATTTATTGCTCAGGACAAACAGTAGGATGACACAAAATAAATCAGCCCCCACATAACTCTTTGCACAGTAAGTGCAGCCTTTAGAGATTCAAAATTATCTGAGAAAAACTATGGAAGGGGAAGAGAACTGAGAAAAGCGGTTAAGATTGATAATGGTATATGATTAAGAATAGCTCAGAAGTTAAGACACTGAGCTTGCCAGCTGAAAAGGCAACAGCCTGGGTTAAAGATCCGAGTGCTGGGTGTCAGGGTGAGCTCCAGTTACTCATCCCAGCTCCTGTCAGTCCAGAAGTTTCAAATGTGAGTAGATAAATAGGGACAGCTTTGGTGGGAAGGTTACTGCGTTTCCATATTTTCATGCTGGCCACGTGATGCTGGAAGTGTCTCTCAGACAATGCAGGCTGTCTTGGCTAAGAATTGAAGATGAGGACTGCCTGCTTGAGTCGGTCCCAACTGGATAGGATAAATCTTTAAACCTTTAAACTGTTGACCCACTCTTTCTCTTAATCATTGTGATAGGTTGCCCTTCATTTGTGCAGAAGCTAGATATTCATTTTCTAGGATGCTTTAATTGGATTCTTCTGAAAAGTTGGGAAGTACATCTTGAGAACTTAAAAGGATTGCTTGGTATTCTGCGATTTAACAGAAACTTCCTTTTTATTGCAGGATCCTTCTCATTCTCTGTTCTGTCTGGAAAAATCATGGTTCGTGAAATCTATTATATTACAGAAGATTACTCCATTAGGTACTTAACTTTTATACTATTTCACAGCCATGGCTTTAATAAGTTTATTTCCATTGTAGCATTGCATATAGATAAAGAAAGGCCCTAATGTGGTTTAGAATATAACATCTTCATTTTTATTTTCATCATTGGTATAATAAGAAAAATAATTCAAAGAAAAAAAGTTAGGTACTTATTTTGTGACTATGCAAAAATTTCTGAAAGGGATTATCTCTGTAAATTTAAGAAAATAAGATTCTCCTTATGTAGTAAAATTTGTTATCCTGCTAGTTGAATCACAATAATCTAGCAGATCTGTTGCAATACTTATGAATGGCAGTGAACCACAAGAGCAGGGATAGCAGGGATGTCTAACCCATGCATATCCTTTTGTCCATATTTATTAATCATATTTATTTGTTAACGACATTTATATCGCCATCCATTTCACAAAAGTGATTCCATACAATAGTTACTAAAACAGAAATATATAAAATATAACTATTATAACAATAGAATTGTTCTATTTAAATTTTTAAATTTAAATTTAATAATTTAAATAATTATTTAAGAACAAAAAACATTATAAAAAATCTAAAAATTAACCACAGTGGAGCCATGTATTTCCATTTCCCTGAAACCACCCCATCCCAGGCTTAGCATCATGATCAGGTCTTGAGGGACTAATCAAATGATAGCAAGGACAACCTGACTTCAAGGCGGGGGAATGATCCTTAGAGTGAGCACCATGGCAGAGAAGCGATAAACCATCCCAAGCCATGAATGGTTTTAAGATGATAACGAATGTTACATGTGCTCTTCTAGAAGCACATTTTTTTTGCCTGCACTGCTGCATTCTGCACCAGCTGAAACTTCCAGATACTCTCAAGGGCAACCACATGTAATGCAATTACAGTAGTGCAATCTGGAGGTGATTATGACATGAGTGACCTGTGAGCCTCCTGATCCAGGAGAAGGTGCAACTGGCACACAACATGAAGAATATTTTAGCTTTTACATAAAAAAAAAGTCTAAATGAGTTAAAAACCTAATTTTAAAGATATAGAAATATAAGCACGAATGGCTTGACTTTCAGTATATCCATGATCTATCAGAGTTGAGAGAATCTGTTTGGAGTGGTTAAAGGCAAGAGACTTTGAGATAACAATAATTTCACATTACTTTATGAAAGTAAAATCCGATAGGCTGTTAAATTGATGTGATCATCTCTTGCGACCTTCTTATAAGCGAAGTCAATGGGAAAGCCAGGTTCACTTAACAACAAGAAAGGGCAAGAAAAATCATAAAATGGGGCAAAATTAATTTAACAAATGTTTTGCTTGGCAACAGAAATGTTGGGCTCAATTGTCAAAGACTGCCTATAAATCCAGGAATTCATGATAGGTGTAGAATCAGCATAGAAATTCCCTTCTTCCTTAGTGAAAGTTATAAAGATAAATCTTTCTGTGAGCAGATTTGGGTTGAAAAGCTCATGTCCTTGAACAAATTGCAAAGAAGCTCTGAATGCATATATTTCAACTCTTTGGTATCTTTTCAGATTCCAAAAACAGGATGATAAATTTACCTTTGTGTTATTTGAAACAATTTCTTATTAATTGCATATGGAATATAGCTACACTTTAAGAGCTGTTTTAAATACTTTATTTGTGTAAATACTTTTTAGAATCCAAGATGGATTTATTATATTTCGTTGGTGGAAGATGTACAATCCAAAGCAGAAGCAACATGGTAAGTTTCTGCCATTTAGAAATGTATTGCTAGATATTGTAATAAATAAATGATTCCACAGGACAAATTATTATTTGTAATTTGAAAAGAAAGTAATTATTTGTAGGTATGTAATGAAATGGGGAAAAAGTTATATAAATATATTTTAAAGTCAAATATTTTGAAACTGCCTAATGTAGGAATTTAAGCCTTTTAGAGAAAGGTGATTGACATTTTCTCATTTAATGTTTCCCTGAATTTGTGGTTGCGTTATTTCCCAATTTGTGAATTATCATTTGTAATCTATGCTTTTTGAAGGTACTTTTATGTTCACTTGCATTATTTTAGCTTGCAGTGATTTCCAAAGGGTGGCATGGTTTTAAATAGGCAGAGTTCTTTATTATTGATATACACTGCAGGAGAGATTTTTAAAAAAATGCCTATTGATAAATTTTAGTTAGTATAGTTCTATATTACAAATGAAATGCAAGATTTGTATTTGTATTTTTGTATTTATTGCACATTTATAGGCCGCCCTTTTCCCTGAGGGGACTCAGGGAGGCTTACAATCAAAGGGGAAAGGGAGTGTAGGACAATACAAAAAGAGATGTGAACAAAGTAAATTAAACAGTAAAACTCAACATTCACTCGGCATTCGGGAGGGGCGAAAGTAGACTTATCCCCAGGCCTGACGGGCTAGCCAGTTCTTGAGGGCTGTGCGGAAAGCCTGGACGGTGGTGAGGGTACGAATCTCCACGGGGAGATTGTTCCATAGTGTCGGAGCCGCAACAGAGAAGGCTCTCCTCCGAGTAGTCGCCAGTCGGCACTGACTGGCGGATGGAATACGGAGGAGGCCAACTCTATGCAATCTGATGGGACGCAGGGAGGTAATTGGCAGAAGGCGGTCTCTCAAATAGCCAGATCCACTACCATGGAGCGCTTTATAGGTGGTGAGTAGGACCTTGAAGTGCACCCGGAGATCAACAGGTAGCCAGTGCAGCTCACGGAGGATCGGCTCACGGAGGATCGGATTTAGCACAAGATTATTGTGCTAAAATCATTTCACTAGATGTTTTGAAGCTAAAGTATCCTAAATATGAAGCTATGATAGTTAGAATTCCCATCAGGAAAATTAATATCTTCAAACATTTCAAATTTGGTTGGAAAAAACTGCAGAGGTGATAATCAAGAAAGAAATTTATTGCTCTGAAACTGATTCTTTGAAAAGGAGAGATTACTTAGATTCCTTACATTTTAGCTCATTAGACATCAGGTCAATAGCAAGGATAAATTTTCACTGTCATAATTCTTAATTATTTGGATGGCTTAATTTGTTATGTTATAAATGCTCTTCACCGTGCTTTTTTAGAAAGGGTGAAATTATTTATTTATCTTGCTGTATCTCTAAAGTTGAAAATGTTACATTTTCCTGTGCACCGCTTGGAGAGTCCAAGCAATGGGTTCCTGGGACTGAGGAAACTTTTCCTGATCATGCCTCCTGGTGTGGCCACTCCCCAGAATTTTTCCTCAGTCTGGATTTCCCTCTACTAGGGGCGGTGGGTCTGGCAAGGGCGGTGCAGGTACCATGGGCAAACATCCCCCTAGGGCCCCATCCGCTGCTGAGGTCAAGGACGCTGAAAGGCGCCAACGGGCTCCTGACAAGCAGTTTGAGAAGGCCTGGCGCCAGGCTGCAAAGGAGCTCCCTGAGTACAATCCTTCTGGGGACTCCTTTGTCCTTCCCCTCCCACGGGGAGATCCTCTGGCCTTGATGGTTGAAGAGGTGGAGTCTCAAGATCTGTCCCCTGATAGGTCACTGGTGGAACCAGCTTCTCCAGCTCCGTCTTGGGCTTACGAGCAGGGCCCCATCCCTGAGGATCCCATCCCGAAGGATTTGCCCGAGGCTGTTCCTACTCACCTGGAGGGGTCCATTGTTCAGGACCCTGAGTCCAACCAGGAGCCAGAACTATCTGCCTGCATGCAGGCCGTGGTAGCCCGTGCCATTGCCAAGGGCATTGCGGAGGGCATGCAGAAACGTGATCAGACCTCAGTTACTCCCAGCTCCTCCCAGCCCAGTCAGGGTGCTCATCCCCCTGCTAAGCAGGTCCGTCACCCCTCATTAGAATCCTCTGTGGTCAGCGAGGTCTCCGCCCTTGAGGATCCTGACCAGGAAGGACAGGAGCTCTCGGAGGATCTCCCGCCCGATGCTCCTGCCTTCAGGGCTCTTCAAGCCCAGCCTTTTTAAATCTATACTTCATAAGGTTAAGGCTGTTACCAGGGTTGGGATCTCAACAAAGTCATCGCGGAGGGGGCGGAGGTGGTCCTCGTGGCTCCTCATTGGCCCCGGAGATCGTGGTTCAGCGACCTTGTCCCCTCCGTGGCGGATTCCCTCGGACCAGGTCTCCCTCAGCCAGGGGGCCATCGTCCATCTGGAACCCCAGTGGCTCCAGCTGGCCGTCTGGCACTTGGGGACCTTCTAAGGGGCGAAGGGTTGTCGGAAGAGGTGGTGCGCACCATTCAAGTGGCTAGATGTCCTTCCACAACAAGGATTTATTACTCTTCCTGGGCTACCTTTGCCAAATGGTGTGAGGACTTACACCTTGACCCGGTCACGGCCCCTGTGTCCCGCGTCTTGGATTTCCTACAAGGGGGACTCGACAAGGGTCTTGCCCCGAACAAGCTCCTCTGTCAAGTGGTGGCTCTGTCCATCGTCTGGTCCGGCAATCCCACCATGCCCCTCGGCAGGATTCCCAGGGTGCGCTGTTTCCTCAAGGGCGCCTCTAACCTATGTCCTCCCACAGTTCACCGCTATCCCACCTGGCAGCTGTCAGTGGTTCTACAGGGGCTCACCTCTCCACCTTTTGAGTCTCTTCGTATGGCGTCTCTCCGCCACCTTACCCTTAAGACAGCCTTCCTCATTGCCATAACGTCCACCCGTTGTATTTCGGAACTGGCGGCCTTGTCCGTCCGTCAGGTCCTATGTGTCATCCACCCCGACAGGGTTGTTTTGCGACTGGACCCGGCTTTTATTCCAAAAGTCAATACTTGGTTCCACAGGGCACAAGAAATCATCCTACCTAACTTTTGCCCATGTCCATCACATCCTAGTGAGCACACCTGACACAAGGTGGATGTTAGATGGGCTCTGAAAGTCTACATTGCCTGCACCTCGGATTCCGTAGGTCAGAGGCCCTTTTCATTTCATTCCAGCCAGGCTCCTTGGGCAAGAAGGTCTCGTCTCCCATGGTAGGCAGGTGGCTAAGGGTGTGCATCGCTTCTGCCTACTAGAACCAGTCTAAGGCGGTGCCTCGGCGCATTACCGCCCACTCTACAAGGAGCACGGCCACTTCAGCGGCCTGGGCCACCCGGGCCTCGATAGTCGATATCTGCAGGACGGCCACGTGGTCTTCACCATCACCCTTCGTCAGGAATTACAAACTGGACGTGTTTGCCTCAGCTGAGGCATCTTTTGGCAAGAGGGTGCTCCAGGCGGTTGTTTCTACGACCGAATCCCAGAACTCTGCTTCTGCCCGCCCGGATGGACAATAACTTGGATATGTCCCATTGCTTGGACTCTCCAAGCGGTGCACAGGAAAAAGACCATTGGCTTACCTGAAGGGTCCTTTTCTGTGCACCGCGGGAGAGTCCAACCCACCCTGGATGATCCGTCCAGGGATTCGTGCTCTTCGTGTCAACAGGAACTGACTATTCTTGGGCGCTTCCGCTCCATCCTCACGGTTCCAGACCATCTCAAAATTCTGGGGAGTGGCCACACCAGGAGGCGTGGTCAGGAAAAAAGTTTCCTCAGTCCCATGGCAACCAGACTGAAATAACCCATTGCTTGGACTCTCCCGCAGTGCACAGAAAAGAACTCTTCAGGTAAGCCAATGGTCTTTCTGAAGATATCTTTCTTCATTGTGTATAGTTAGAAAATGAATAAATAATTTGCTAAAAGTATTCAACTAAAAATGTTCAAATGATTTGTGTGCAGTAATACCCTTATGTGTTTTAGGGAAAAAGTAAATTTTCTACTACTTTCTGGATAATGATAGAATACATAGAAAACTGCTGGTTATATAATGTATGTAGTTTAAGAGACCTAGTTTATTGAAATATCAAAGGAGTTCATGTCTCTTGAGTAGATAAGTAATAAGGTTGTCTTTAAAGAAAAATAATGAGTTAATTATAACAAAATTATGTTTAATTGGGTCATACTATATGAAGCTAAAAATATGTGAATCACTGATATGCTATTTTATTATTTATAATTATGTACAGTTTTTTAATTTTCTAAATGTATAACAATTAATTTTTACAATTTAAACATGCTATGTAACAGTGCTTCCTGACCTTTTCATTTAAGCTGATAATTAATATTCTTGAAAACTTGAAGAACAACATATAAAATATAAATTACAGCAACATTTATGCCCCTGAATTTGTGGAATTTCATATTAAATAAAATTAATTACATTGGTTTTAGTAAATAGTCAAAATCCTGTATGATAAGATGTCAAAATTTAATAAGATTTGAGTATATAATGAGATTGTGTCCACCTTAATCACATAGGTATTTTAATTGGCATTTTAATTGGTATTTTAATAAAATGGACGGGGAAACAGTATAGAAGACAGAGTAGAGTCTATGACAATTAGCCACAGGAACATGGGTGCACCCACTTCATTGCATACACACCCTGCCACAGCCAACCCAGCATGGGTGAACCTCTGCTGGCACTCCTCCCCCATACCCTCATGCCAGGCAATTTGCTGAGGGACATTTGTCCCTGGCCAATTTACAGCACAGGACAAGTAGCCACGCATTCCGGCAATCAACCCACATGCATAAGGGTAGGTCTTTGCCTTCCCATTGAGTGCAGTCCTGCTGGCTCAGCTTACTGAAGTGGAAACTGAAAAGGTTTGGAGTGGGGGCAAAAGTATTGTTTCCCGTGGCAAGAAACAGAATAATATGATCTGCTGCACTTTGCATGTAGGGGACTGGGATGGGCATGATGGTTGGGATGGAGAAGGCAAACTAAAGGAACAATTCAGGTGATCCCTGCAATCTGTTGCCTTCCGGAGGTTCCAAGCTGTTGTAGGGAGCCCCTTGGTTGAATACTGCACATTTGTGGCAAGGCAGTGGGTGGGCGGGCAGAGATGCATGGTGCTTCTGAAAGGGAGAGATTGGCTAATAATGGAGTCGTTCCAAGCACATCCAGAAATCAGGAATTTGTTTTCAGTTTCAGGATCAGGCTTCCTGCGTTCTGAAGAATATGTCAGAAAAATTTACATAATACCTGAGTGACAAGTAGTGGTGAAATTAAATACAACTTTCCTGTCAGGTTACAAAGAAGAAAAGGAACCTGAAATGAAGTAATTTAGATTATCAGTTTCAGCCAGATTTGCATAACAAAACCCCCAAGGAAGAGGCATGATATATGTGAAGGAACCCTCTCGGAAAAAGAACTGTCAGCCACACCCTGAAAGCTTCTCTAACTGAGTGAGCGTGTTCTCTGTAATTGTAGTCAGCAAAAATAAAATGAAAACATTAAATAAAGTGATTCTCTCAAAGAGACAGAGAAAGAAAGAGGGAGAGAGTGGGGAAAATATTAACCTCCACTCCGCCCTACACAGGTAGAAGTAGATGAAATGACATTATGCATATGAAAATGTCCAGAAAGATGTTTGTAACAAATGTTTCAATACCAAACCAATAATCCTGGTCTGTCATATGACTATTCTCCTAGTTAGTATGTTTTCTTTTATCTTATTAGGACAGTGTGGTTCAATATCGGGTGCTTCTCCTTTTCCGTCTTTTCCTCTCCACCCCCACATATCCCTCCACACCAAACAAAATCATCTCTTTTTTAAAAATGAAAACTAGTAGTTCCTCATACAAGATTAAGTTCTAACTATGTTATAAAACACAGTGCTTTTCTCTATAATAAAAGATGTTTAAAGAGTTCACTGCAGCTTTAAACAGAATTACAACTTACTTTTCAATTGTCCAGACCATAAATACATTATTCTCAATTCTTCCCATCTCTCCTTGTCAGAATTAATGAGATCAGACTCGATCAGGGCAGTGATTGCAACCCCCAAATTATTTAGGACACTGAACACATCTCTGCCCTGATGTGATCACTGGAGGGAGGGGGAGAGAAAGGATATACCTGAAACTGAAATCCACCTGAAATATCAGGCATCTCCTACTCTTCTACTTTCTGCCCCCACCCAGTGATCATATCAGGGCAGTGATACCTTCAGAGTCTGAATAATTTTGGGATTGCAGTCACTTCCCTGATCAAATCTGATCTGATCTCTGCACACAAAGCGCGGCGAGTCATATTATTTTGCTTCTTGCCAGGAAAAAACACATTTGCTCCACTACCTTTTCAGTTTCCACTTTGGAAAGCTGAGCTGGCGGGACTGTATCCAATGAGAAGGCTATGGCCCACCCTCTGGTGCGTGGATTTGCTGCTGGGACATGCAGTTACTTGTCCCATGCTATGAATTGGGCCAAGATTGCTTGCCTGCCTTGGTTTGGCTGTGTTGGTACCGTGATGAAGTGGGCGCAGTCATGTGCCTGTGGCCCTATTCCAGATGGTGTAATAGGTTTGAAAATAAGAGATGACAGGTGAAAATGCATACAAAATACATATGAACGTGACATCGGGTGCCTTTATTTGCTTTTATTTGTTTGCTCATATCTTTTCTATCAACTAATCATTTTATTCTTCCCTCCTAGCCATTTAAGATAATGGCATGTTAATGGATAAAAAAGACATAAACAAGGGACAGAGAGAAGCATCTTGCTTTTTTATGCAAAATCCAAAGTGTGTTAGTCAGCAAACATATACTGTATTTTTTGCACTATAAGACACACTCCCCCCACCCAAAAGTGGGTGGAAATGTCTGTCTTTTTTTTAAAAAAAACATTTTTTTATTTTTACTAAACAAACAACACACACACAAAAATAATCATCTTACATTACATCTTGTAGAAAGTGTGTCAATTGGTTACAATTAGCTTTTGTGCATCTCTTCCAGAGTCATTACTTACATTCATATCAAATATCAAAGTTCTTGATGAGTCTTACTTTCAACATATCATAGTTCTCATTTAACTGAAATTGTTTTAATGTCCTTTTGCCTAGAATAATCCATAGTTAAAAAACACAACCACCTAATGGCATTTCATTACTTATTACAGAGTCATCCAATAGCCTTAAACCTTTATAACATATTCTAAACAAAAATTAGTTGACAAAATTTCTAAGCCCTTTTCTTCCCCCAAATCACTGTTTACAATTTGTGTCCACGTTCCTTTTGTTATGGTGGTACATATATGTATCATTAACTGTACCCCTTATCCTTATCATTCCATTGTTAATTGTTATAATTAATATTGGTTAACAAAAAATCCTTTACTGTTATATCTATTTTCTTCTCATCAAACCAACATATATGTATACCTTATTGCCCTTATCAATTATTTTTTAACATAACCATCTATAAGTTACTAAATTACTACTTACTAATTATAAAACTTAGTTAAATTTTTTGTTATCTACTTTCATATATCCAATAACATTACACCTTTATAACATATTCAAAATAAGAATTAATTATTTACATTTCTAAACCTTTCCCCCCCGAATCATTGTTTGCAATTTATATCCAAATTCCTTATATTAAGCCAGTACATATATTATACATTACATTAACTATAACTCTTATCATTTCATCAAACATTATTACCATTAATGTTTGTAACGAAATCATTTATTACTTATATCCAGCTTCCTCACCTCCAGCCAACATAGAAATATTGTTACCATTATCAACTATTTATTTAAGCAAGCAATCTAAAGAGTTACTAAATTCCTACTTACTAATCATCAAACTTAGGTATTATTATTATTTTTTATTATCGATTTTCATATATCAACCTGTGTCCTTCCAGAAGGCATATAGTCTTATTTCTTTTGCCATTTGTGCAGTTAATTTTCTATTTATTTCCTTCGTAAAGTTTTTATGGACATCTCTCTGCACCTTATTGTCTATTGGATCTCTCAGGTAATCTCGGCACCCTTTTGCTACTTTAATTGATTTATGTTGGATTGCCAATTCTGTTTTTGATAAGATTTTTTTCTTTAAAACCATCATTTTTTCTTTTTTCTTCTTTTGTGCCTTGAAATTTGGGGTAAAGCTCCAGACCATCGAATTCCCCCCTCCAAACTCCCATTTTTTCGCTTTCAACCACTTTCAGTTCAGAAATCAAATAATTAGTTTTCTTATCTTTGTGTTCCTTTTTCTCTTCAGTTTTTGGAACTCCACCTCCCTCATTTTTTTCTGATATAAACTCTATGTTCTTGTCAATTCTCCAAGTTACCAATAACTCTTGAATTGCATCCCAAATCTTTTGCAAAGTTAAAGTTTCCTCTTCTGTAAATTGCTCCATGTTCCAAATTGTAAATTACTGCCACTGTAGCTTTAATCTTCACAAGAGAGAGGTTCCGTTTTTTCCCCTTCTCCCAGTACCGATAATGCTCTCAAGAGACAGCTGTGGTAAACAATTTATGGCCTTGACTCTTATCACTTTTAGTTACAGAGCTTTGAAGCACGAAGACATTAAGCTTCCGAGTAGCAAAACTAGTATTTTTTTTCACTTTCTTGTATTGACTCAGATTTAGGAGGGACAAAGTTCTTAAATGGAGTTAAATAGCAAATAGACAATTTTTGTTAAAGTAGAGAGGGAAATTTTAGTCCTTGAGTTGAAAAATAAGGCAGGAAGGAGCCGAAGAAGAAAAACCGGTCCGTTCACTTTAAGGGGGGGGGGGGGAGAGAAAAAGTTGCAAGAAGCATTTCAATAGTTACAAGAAGAAAAGCATACTGACCAAAACAAAACAATGAAGATCAATTCCGCCGCTGACTTCTTCTGGTTAAGGGTTTAGTTTAGCATAAAAATGAGATTCTTTGGGGCAGTTTTTTTTCCAAAACAGAAAGAATTCCCCAGATGATCACACTTTCTCTTTCTGTTCCCTTCCCTTTCATAGCCATCCATCCTCACTTCATTAGCCTAAGCTGTGTTTTGTCACTAGCTTGAAGACCTTTCTTTGCTTTTTTCAGGGATTTTGCGATATCCCCGAAATCAGCAAGACATATTCTTCCTGTTCACCGTCTCTTCGGGACGTTTTAGGTCCGATTGGACCCCCCCCCCCCAGTGGCAAAAGTACCGGCTGCAGTCTCAGAGCATCAAGACCGCACGTCCGTACCGTGGGGACATTGGCTCCTCCTCTGGAAATGTCTGTCTTATGGACTGAATATTGCTGAAGCCTCCCCACCCTTTGGTCCCTGCGTGCCCTGTTTTTGGCCTCTCCGTGCCCTGTTTTTGGCCTCTGCATGGGATGCCTGTTACTGTCACTTCCTCTAGCCACCAGCTATTGGCGATTGGATCATTCTCCTGGAATACCACCAATCAGCTTTTCCAGGCGGCAGGGATTGTCGCCACCACCATTCACGCAGTGAACGGCAACCCCCGCCACCTAGAACAGTTGATTGGTGGTATTCTGGGAGGCCGATAGGTGGCAGTGGTGGTGGCGGTGAGTGGCGATAGCTGGGGAACGCTGGCAGCAGAAACAGAGGAGACAGCAATAGCTCCGTTTCTGGTCAGCCAGCCCGCTGATTGGCAGAGCTATGGAAGCCGGGATCCAGACCAGTGGTGGGTGCAACGGAGCGTAGCCCTGATGGCCACATGCTGGGGCTGGGAGGTAGAGACAGATTTTTTTGTTTTCTTTTCCTCCCAAAAAGCCTGGTGCGTCTAATGTTCCCGAGCAAAAAAAACAAGGTATTTAAAACAAGTCATTTAGACTACACAGTAACAGCATGCATTGTTGGTTTGCTTCTGTGAGTGTTTGTAAGAATTTCAGCCATAGCTAAAACCTATCTTGTTTTTAATTAATAATTTATTTTCATCTTACTTGCTGGGAACTAGACAAAAGCTACTAACCAGTATTCTAAATGAAATAATTGTTATAATGAATGTTGACTTATAATACAAATGATGATGTGATTGTTTACAAACTGAATTAGATACATTATTCATGCATATTGGTTGGTTAATTATTTTAGAAGGTCATTCTTGTGTATGCGGCATATAATTAATGATTTGGTGTATAATATGCATGTATAATATGCATGTAATGTTTCTACATTTGTTTGTGAGTTGACTAAATGAAATATACATCTTGTTTAACTCCATAGATCCTAAAGCAGAAACAAGATTATATATCATGGTGAATGATTTTGAATTTCATGTCTACAACCGCTCTTATCTTTATGCACAACTTCAGGAATTATTTGGTTTAGAGCCAACCATAATTCCTCCAAAAACAAAGGATGAAAAACCACGAGAAAATGGGCAAGAGCAATCACATACAAATCTTGACAGGTATGGATTGTGTTCATTCACATAAGTTTTTGAATATAGCGCTAACTTTACTGCTTTATCAGTAAACTTTGATTAAAATTTACCAGTTAATTTTTAAAAAAAGCAACAAAGCTTTAAAACTGATTCTTTCCTTTGATTCTAAGAAATTAAATCTGTCCTTACTAGACTACTAACCATTTTAGCCATTCAATCCTTTATATGACAATTCCTCCATATCGGAGGAATATCTAATATTTCAGACATTTGAATACAGTACAGAAATTGTTTTGCACTTAATTTTAACATGTGATTATTTAGCTTGCACCTACTGATTAGTGCACTGGGTTTTTAGAAAGACTTGACCTGTTCAGTAATATGCTTTACAGTTCAGGCATTTATATATTAAGATGGTATCTCCCATTATCTACAACTAAATAGTAAATAGATGCACTCTTTTAAATAAAATATGTCCAGTTATTGGGAGTATTTCCATTTCAGTTTTTTTACTCTTTTGATTGCATTGTATATTTTCATTTCTTATGTAATCCATGTGCAGGCCTTTCTATCTTGTGATGCCAAGTATTTATCTTTCCATGGTTCTTTGTGTCACTTGTAGCTTTTGTATTGAATTAGAAATGGAAATTCTTATCTTTATGCACAACAATACATTTTAATTTGTAATGAAAGGAAAATGGGATTAGGTCACATAGCAAGAAGAACTGATAGCAAGTGGACTAAGGCAGTCATAGAATGGATACCACTCAGGGGTGGGTTTCAGCCGGTTCTAACCAATACGCTAGAACCCATTCATGAAATTCAGTGTACACTTTAGAACCCCTTCGTCCGGTGGCACAGTACCGGAACGCTCCCTCCCTCTGCCCCCCTTTCTCGCTCTCCCTGCCCAACACAATCTCCTTTCATTCTCCGTCTGCCTCATTCACTCATTCGGGCAGCAGAGAATGAAAGGAGATAGCATTGCCGAGGGCAAAGGAGCCTCCTTCATTCAAACGTTCAGGCGGGGAGGGGGCTTTCTCGCATGCCTTCTTTCTTTCTCTGAAGGCGTGCGAGAAAATGCCCCCCCCATTGCCCAAATGTGTGAATGGAGGAGGCTGCAGGCTCCTTTGCCCTCAGCAATGCTATCTCCTTCCGTTCTCCATCTGCCTCATTCATTTGTTCTGGCAGCAGAGAACGAAAGGAGATAGCGTTGCTGAGGGCAAAGGAGCCTGCAGCCTCCTTCATTCCTTCCTTCCCTCAGTGCCCGCCAAAGCGTTCCCCCTGCTCGGCTGCCATCGTTGCTGCCACGCCCCCTCTGCATGCCCACCCAGCCTCCAGCCTGAGTGGTAGCGAGCGATGGTGCTGGGTGGCTAGCGGTGGCGGCTACTGCTCCTGGGTTAGCTGTGGGTTGCATTGCTCAGCGGGCAGTGCCCCGATTCTCCCACCGCCACCGCCGCCACCGCTGCGCCACCTCAGTAGCACCTCTCACCCGCAGAACCGAGGCGGGGAAGAAGATCAAGAGACGTGGAGCCAGACTCTAATTCCCAATTTCAGTGGTGAGCCTAAATATTATGTGTATGAGTTTTTTAAAAAGTAATTTATTCATTTATTTAAAACTATTCATCCTTTTCATCACTTAAACAATACCAAAATATGTTTTTAGCTGGTAGGAGCCAGGATTATTTATTCATTTTTATTTATACTCTGCCCTACCTCGTCAGAATACTCAAGGTGATTTCTAACAATCAATATGAAAATTAAATTAGAGTTCACTCTACCATTTTAATGTTTAATTAAAAAGAAAACAGTTCTAAAAAATATTACAACTCAATTTAATATTCACTTTCAATAAAGTATAGAAAATATTTATGTGTGTGTGTCTCTCTCTGTTTTTAGTTTCACAATGTGAGTTAAGGCCTTCCCTTCTGTTTGTTGCATTTTTTCCCCACTATAAGTGGAATATTTTCAAAAGATGGAAAACAAAAGATGGCGCCCAGTTCAGAGGAGACTTGAGACTCTTTTCAAAAGAAGCTGTAAATCATTCAGTTGGCTCAATGTCACCAGGAATATGAGAACTAGCAGGAGGTTATTTTTATTTGTCTACTTGATATAACCAAATATATATTTAGATTGATAATAGACATACATTGCCATGAAGAGTAAGATTACCATTTCCTTCCCACTATCCATAAGTTAAAGCACATTATTTTATTAATATTATATCTATTTAGATAGATAAATAGGTCATGAGAGGTTTGATTGCTATAAAAAAATAATTCTCACAGTTTTTTCCATTATGCTATCTATTATATTGTTACAGGTGTATATCAACCATTGCATGTTTACAAGAATTTTATCCTTCCAGATTTCTCTTTTACTTGAGGAAAAGAAAAAGGAAAATATATTTTTCCCTAAGAAATGGTAGACAGGGAAACCAGATATCAACCACTTCCTGCCTTTAAGAGAGCTTGCTATATTCTATGAATGGTTGACCCATGTATGACCTTGATCGTGGGAAGGATTTGTTTTGGTTGTCTGATGTAGCCAGCTATCTACCGTGAAAATTCCTATTCAAGGGAATTCTTAACACTCCTTAAAAGAACATTAATTTGTGGTAGATGTTTTTGAAACAAGACTTTAGCTTTATATCTAGAGAGAGAAATTTCTCTGCAAATCCATATTTCAATTTTTAGTCCTTTGTTTACTGTATGGTTGAAGTGTTCTTACATTTGCTATCTAAATATATTAGAGTGTGTTTTAAGTAATTAAATTATAAAAAAATTAAAAATTGGAAAAGAACATCCCCTCACACACAAACACATGACCGCCAAGCCACTCCCACCCGGTCACATGACTGCTGAGCCACTCCCATAAAACAGGCCACACCTACAGAAGAGGTTCTAAAAATTTTTGAAACCCACCACTGATACTACTTGATAAAAAGCATCCACAAAAGAGACCTAAAACAAGATGGAACGACATCAGCAAATATTGGCAAAGGAAAGCTTAAGACCATATTGGTTGGAAACATGCAGAAGAGGCCTTCATCCTGCAGTGGATAGATAATGGCTAGGATGATGATGATGATTGAGAGTGTCCTTATTTTATCAGTTTTTTCTTCTAGCCACTAGTGTGTCCACTAGTGTCCAAATTGGCAAAAAATATATCAGTATAAAATGTGTTGCCCCTACTACTAGTCTCTGTCCTGACACAGGTATGGTGCTGGCAAAAGAGACTATCCTAATGTATACCAAATAGGACCATCAAAACAGATTGGTTGATTGCCCTGGCTGTGTTTCTTCCTTCCATAAAATATCACCTGCTGGCTGGATAACTATTTTTTAATCTATTTTATTTTATTTTATTTAAAACATTAAAATACAAACTCCAAAAAAAGAAAAAATATATACAAAAGCAAAAGAAAGTAAAACAAGACTACACCAAAATAAAAGTGCATAAAAAGAAAAAAAGAAAGACATACATAAATTGTCCCTCTCAATTTAATATTGATAAATATATTTCAAAGAAAACTCCTCCCTTAAAATCTAGGAAATGCTGAAATGAGGGCTGTAGGAAGATAAAATTACCAAATCAATCTTGCCAAGGCTGTTGAAAAACCTCTCCTGTAGACTGAAGATATCTTCTGAATGTGTTGGGATTGATGATACCTAATTTCTGTCCAGCTCCTGTACCATAGAACTCTTCAGTTATAGAGCCGAGATGCCGCAGTGGGTAGAGTACAGTACTGCAGGCCACTTCAGCTGACTGTTATCTGCAGTTCAGCGGTTCAAATCTCACTGGCTCAGGGTTGACTCAGCCTTCCATCCTTCCGAGGTGGGTAAAATGAGGACCCAGATTGTGGGGGCGATATGCTGACTCTGTAGACCGCTGTAAACCTATGAAGCGGTATATAAGTCTAACTGCTATTGCTATTGCTATTCAGGGTGATTTTCTGATTCTTGGAAAATCATTTGGAGAATGTTCCCAGGTGGAATAGAAATAATAATCTTTCTGCTTTCTCTTCTTTCTTGTCTTGATTGAAGCCAAAATTAATTAAACATTGTAGCAATATAGCATTTCAGAAAAAGGCGGGACATTACTTTGAAAGGTTTTGCATAATACAGTTGAAAATGTTCTTAAAAGATTACTGGAACTGCCTGCAAGTGTTTTGTTTTACCTCATATTTTAGCCTAATTACAGCAGTTGAAGGTGAGAGCATGTTCAGGGGATTACTGGCCTAAGACAGATGTGGGGAACTATGGCCCCTTTATGACTTGTGGGCTTCAACTCCCAGAATTCTTAAACTTAATTTGTTTTCTTCCTTCAGTGTCAAAGCAAAAAGTGATTCTTCTGACCCCTCATCTTCATGGAGATCTCTTATTCCCATAATTAAAGTCAATGTTAGCACGGTAAGTAAAATCTGATCATCTGTATTTTAGATTTTCTATGCTTTTTGAAGATCACTTTCTTCAGTAGTCATTATAATATTTCATTTTGATCTTAGAAGCCTTATTTAGTTGACATGATTCAAATATGGGTGTGCATGTGCATATCATTTCATATGTATTTCAATAGGTGATATATATGGTTTATTTTAAATGATAAGTAAAATTGTTTAAAAAGAATGTCTTGCTACCAAAGAATTAAGAGCTAACATGAGATTGTCTTTCTTTTAAATTAGGGCCGCTTAGCCTTTGGAAATCATTATCTGCCTCAGACTATATGCATTAACTTTGATGATGCTTCCTTAACTTATACCACAAAGCCACCTTCAAGCCATCTGGATCAGTTTATGCACATTGTAAAAGGAAAACTGGAAAATGTGAGAGTTATGCTTGTTCCAAGTCCAAGATATGTTGGTCTTCAAAATGATGAGTAAGTATAATAAGTTAAAACTATAGAACGTATAATATAGAAGTGGGGTATCTAACCATTTGGGAATAAAGGAATCTTAGTAATTTACAATTCTAAGGAAGTGTCATGGGTGTCTCTATAAAATGACGTAGGAGAATGAGACCTGCCTTACTGAGTGCTTTCCTATATGCTAGGCATAACTTTTCAATCTCCTAGCAAAACTCATGATTTTGTTTTTTTCATGGTCACTTTCCGGATTATCCCTTTGCAGAGGATAAGTATTAATTACAGCCAAATCTTTATTATCATGACCAGAGCATATTGTTTAAAAGAATAGTGCTATGTACTCTCAGAGTGCATCTAAGTTCTATTTTAACAGGAAACCTATTAATAAGTGACTGAAATTTAGGACAGGATAGAACTTTAAAAAAAAAATTAAATCAAACTTTAAATTGTACTGTGAAAATTTTTCAATTAAAAATTTAGTTTGGCTACAAAAACTTTCTCTACCACACTTCAATAATTTTATCATGTTAAAGTTTAAAAATGTATGCTTTCAAATAATTCAATTAAAATCTTTATTTTGAAGCAAATAAAATAAAGATTTTTAATTCAGTATTAATTTAGTTAATACTAATACTAATACTACTATTAGTTAATACTAATACTAGAAAATGTTAATATGTTTATCAATATGTTACTAAACAATGTTTTGGATGAGTCCAAGCGTGAGAAAAATACAGATTTTTTTATATTGCTTGAAAAACCTTTTAAAGGTTTTCTTAAGTGAGTTAACTAGAAAAACAAAGGCTATAAGTTAACTTTTAATAGTCAGAAATTTTCATTAGAAGTCTTGTAGCAGTTGTCAGGATTCCAAGTAATACCCCAACACAACCCAAACTCCCAAGGCAGGCATTTACCTCAAAGTTTGAATTTATTAGATATATCATATTGGCACATCTGGGAAAACCCGAATCTGAAAGCTCCAGGTTTTCCCCACCCAAAGTAAAGTCAATGTTCCTTCTCTTGCATCCACATGGGTATCACAAGGTCCAATCAGGTCACTGTCCCAACTGTAGATGATTCCCAGTCACGCCACTCCAGGTGCAGACTGAATGTTTTTGACTCCCAAGGGAAAAATGTTGCTATGGCTATACATCTCACACTGTCTCCAACAACCCCCACCCATTCCCACAACTTGCCCATCCACTGCTGTGACAGCCCTGAAGATTCCAATTTAAAGATGACCCCAAGGCTAACAGGCTGCCTCCCCTTAACCAACGATTAGCTCCTGAAACGAGATAAGCAATGGGGTTAGTATGGTTGTTCCAAACCACCGCCCCGCTGCCCCGGGGAAATTTAGGCTTGCTAGGGAATATGGATTGTAAATTTCCATAGACTAGAATCCCATTGATAAATGCAGTGTTTACATTTTTCCTTCCCATTTTTTATTTCTTTTTTATAACAGGCCTCCAAGATTAATGGGCGAAGGTTTTGTTGTGATGCAGTCAAATGATGTTGACATCTATTACTATATGGATGAACCAGGTAAGTGTGAATCTTCTCATTTAAGTATAATAACAATTTTCAAGATCTTAGTTTTTTTTCCAATGTTTTGAACTGGAAAGGTTCCTAGAATAATTGACCTTTCCCTTTTACAGAGAGTACCTCTTCCCATTTTTATTCAATTTAGCCTTGCTTTTTAACTTAAAAAAATGACTTAGTTCCTCGTCATGGATTGGTACCCAGTTTGACTCTATCCTAAAAAGCTATAGAGTTATTACTAATGGCCTTTTATTATTGAACAATTAACTTTAAATCATCTGATTATTTGAGTTGTAAGATTTCTTTGTGTAACAGATCTAGATTTCAAGAAGAGTGAAATTTCATATAGCTATGAGGCATCTAGGTTTTTTCTTCTGTGCTTTTTGCCAGCTTTTTTACAATTGGAAAATACTAACCAACATAGCTGGATTTAAGTAAATGTTGATTTTCATGATGTCTGGGAAATTCTTAGTTTTACTGACTAAACTCTTAATTTTCTTACCATTCAAGGTCAGTACAAAATATTTCAATACATTTTGTTAGAATTTTTGGTAATATCTTTATATTTCTGGTTTTTAATTTTAGTAGGGTGTAAAATGTCTTTTAGTCCTTTATGTACTTGGATTTATGATCCATTCATTAATTAAGCCTTCAAGTTACGAGTTATTTGAATATATATCACAGAGGGAACTGTTTCCCAAAATACAGGTGTTGTACCAGAAGAAACTGATGAAAGCAATGAGGGAGAGACAAGTAATGAAGATAGCAAATTGCAAGATTTACCACCATGCTGGGGATTAGATATTGTTTGTGGCAAAGGAACAGACTTTAATTATGGACCATGGGCTGACCGGAAAAGGTAGTGTTGTCATTTTTAAAATGGCTATGCTAGAGAAAATGAAAAATGTGGAATAAAGTTCATGTGGAGATGTTCTGTTCATTCTTGTATATGTATATAGAAATTATGTTTCATTAAAAAAACATTTGTTCCCGCTGTTCTTAGAAAACTTCTAAAATCATAAAATGGCTTTTTAAAAATAAAACTTACCATTCCAGTGACCAAACATCTGACAATTATGAAAATGAAATCCATTTATTAATTTGGTCTATATTAACTTTTTTCTACATTTTTATTTTGGATGAATTATTGAAATAAATAGCAAGAAATAAGAAAACTTCACAATACAATTCACTTCTGACATACACAATCCAGGTGTTACGTTTACAACAAAAGTGGCAGGACAACAGACGAATTACAATGAATAAAAATTCCCACTACTATGTTTGTGTAATATAGATTTCATAGTTAAAAATGTTTTTTAAAAAAAACATCCTGCGGAAACCTAGGATTCCATGGAAACACTGTTGAAAAAGATCAAGGTGTTAATCCAGAGATAAGGCAAAATACATGTCTTATATATTTTAACAGGCAAGTATGCCTCTTCAAAGATTTTGATTGCAAGATCTCATTTAGCAATCTAATCTTTATGAAGTACTAGATGATTTCCCCCCCCCCCCAGTTCATTTCACAGATATTTGCTTACTGGATTACTTACTTAATGCCTTCAACAATGGCAGAGCTTCTGACAAATTGGAAAAGTTCTTTAAAATTCAGGGAGATACTCAGAGTTGTATCTGCCTTGAATGTAGTCTCTGTTGAAGTCTATAGCACAGTCCTACATCAGGGGCTGACACCAAGCTGAGCTGGACCGGTTGTGGAGACAATAACTTGGTCCTTAACACCTGTAAGACCAAGGAGCTTATAGCGGACTATAGAAGGAATAGATCAGACATCCAGCTCTTGTTTATCAATGGAGACCGAGTGGAACAAGTGGCCAGTTTTAGGTTTCTGGGTGTTATCATAAAAAGGACCTGACCTGGGGCACTCACATTGCAGCACATTGCAGTCAAAAGGGCTCAGCAGAGATTATACAACCTGAGACTTCTCAGGAAACAACTGAATGAAAAACTGCAGGTGACCTACACCATATAGAGTATTTTAACTTACTGCACTTGTGTATGATTTGCCAATTGCACAGTGGCAGATAGGACAGCACTCCAGAGGGTGAACATCATTGCCCAGAGGATCATTGGTTGCCTTTCCCCTCTTTGGAAGAGCTTTATAGCTCCCGCTGCCTTAAGAAAGTTCAAAATATTCTTAAATATCTATATCATCCTGGGCACACTTTTTTTGAACTAATACCATCTGGGAGATGGTACAGGTTAATAAAAACAAGGACAAATAGGCAGGAAAACAGATTCTGCCCCAGGGAGGTAACTATATTGAATTCTATGTTATAGTGCAGGGGTCAGCAACCTGTGGCTCTGGAGCTGTATGTGGCTCTTTCATCCCTCTGCTGCAGCTCCCTTTCGCTGGTTGGCTCCACAATTGATAGGGCTTTCGCTTAGGACAGGTAGAATCAAAAGATGCTGTGCTAGCAAGAGACTCTATGGTGGGGGAACCAGACTTCCAGTCGCCTCCAGAATTGAATGGGGGGATTCCAGTTAGGACCTTTGTAGCTCTTTGAATGTTTAAGGTTGCTGACCCCTGGTATAGTGCAATATCGGGTTTTCAATTTCAATTTCAATTATATAGAATGTGAAGGATGTGTGTGTGTTTATTTTTATAGTTATAATGTACATTGAAAATGGCATTTAATTTTGTATGATGTGCAGTGACAATAAAGTAAACTAAACTAAACAAGAAAGGCTTTACAACATTTTGTATTATGTCATAAAATATTTTATAAAAATTGCTGAATTTTAATTCCATGGGAGTCATGGGTCTTGGATTTTGAAAGCATTCTGTAGTTAGCCCCATTTGAAGTACCTTGATTCAGAAATGATTGGCTTACAATATACCATTTCACCCAATTAAAGGTTATACACAAGGAGGAATTTTAGTAATGTATAGAGATTCAGTGGTTGATGAGGATGCAAGAAACCTGGCTCATTCATTCATGGGAAATTTTTTTAATGTAGGTTGATCCTGATCCTACATGTAAATTTATATACATGTAGAGAATCTGAATCGTCAGTATTGCTCTTGTGTAAATATACTACAGAAAATATTCATAAATGACTGACATTTATTTTAGTATAACTGTTATTGTTTGGATTTTTCTTTTAGGGATTGTTTGTGGAAATTTTTTTTCCCACCTGATTATCAAGTAATGAAAGTTACAGAAGTTCCAATTCCTGGGAAGCTAAGACAGATCCTTGCTTTTGAGCTACGTATGAATATTATTGCCGATGCTACTATTGACTTGCTCTTTACAAAAAATAGGGTAAATAAATATAACTTAGCTAGAAGCTTGGGAAATTGACACCAGTTGTTGCAACACATGTATTATTTTCTGCTAAAAATTTTTTATAAATAATATTTCTTATAATTTAATTTTGGAAGTATTGAAAATAGTACAATACAGAAAGCCTTAAGGCAAAAAGTATATTTAAACATTCCTTCATATTGGAATATTATGTTTTCTTGAATTTTCCAACAAATCTGTATTTTTAATTTTGTGTACCTGGTATACATGCCTGTATATTTTTCTTCATCAATTGATCAAAAATATTTTTTCTGCACCCAAGATATTGCTTCATATCAAAGTAAATAAAAACACAGACACACCAACATAAAGAAACATGTCTAGTCTCTAGTTTCCTATAATGTTAATCCATATTCTAAGAAAACAAGGGGGGAAATCTGCCAAAGTATAGGAAGAACTGATTTGAGTCAGTTTATTTAAGAATTTTGCTTGTTAAGGAGAATGTTAAAGCCTTCAAGCTGAGTATGATTCTTAGTGACTATTACACACACGCACACGTTTCCTGAAAATAAGACCTACCCTGAAAATAAACCCTGGCCCGTTATTTAGAGTGTTCCTCTAATATAAGCTCTACCCCAAAAAGGCAGGTGATCCTGACGCGCTATACGGGCTGCAGGCAAGCTGAGAGACGCGGAGTCGAGCCCCCTGCAGCTGGCCACCCACTCCATCCCACTGTCTGTCAGCTTGCCTGCAGCCCACATGGCGCATCAGGATTGTGTGCTTCCTTCCCATGCCTCTGCTGCTGTCTGCTGTTTGGACATGTAATCAAATTGCACTGTATGGGCTGCGCAACTCCAAAGTGTGCTGACCTAGAGGCCAGCAGAGTACAGCTGCTGCTAGATGTCATCCTCCACACACTTGCCATTTTGCAAACGCTGGGAGGGTGTGGCACCCAGTCAGGCTGATCACCTTGAAATCGTGTTCCCCCAAAAATAAGCCCTAGTGCTTATCTTGTTATTCCCAAAAATATAAGACCAGGTCTTGTTTTCGGGGAAACACGGTAGACATACTTATACATACATACATACATACATACATACATACATACATACACCTATATATAAAAAGTATATGTTTATACACACCCACAAATATATACATGCATACATAGCCATACAGTACACACACACACACACACACACACACACACACACACACCACACACACACACACACACACACACAGAGGGTTTTGTTGGAAGAGTATGGAATGGTTTACTGTTGCTTTTTTCCAGATTTTTGTCTGTTCATTTAATTTTACAGCTTTGATATGTACAGCTCTGTTATGTACTCAAAGGGCACAGCATTTTTTCTCCTTTCTGTTTCTAATTTTTATTTTATGTTTAATTATTTCTACTATATTTGCTTTCTTTAATTTTTACGTATGATGGTGATACAGTAGCTTGAAACAGGACATCATGTTAATAAAAGTAATTGAACTAATTCTGAAATTTATTGGCAGGAAACGAATGCAGTGCATGTAAATGTTGGAGCAGGTTCTTACTTGGAAGTTAATATTCCCATGACTGTCACTGAAAATGGTAAGTTGAAGCAAATATTTTTTATATTCTTTGTGGTAAACTATATTGAAGTAGTGTTCCTTACATATTGATTAGCATTTCTAAAAACTCAGCATTTCATAATACATCTCAACACGTATTATTGTAGAAAGTTTGTCGTATATTATTTGATTAAATATTAGTCTTCCAATGTAGTTAGACTGATTGGATTCAGGTTTTCTGTGCATAGGGTAAGCCACATAGTGAATTCTCAAAATAAATTCTAAAAATGTTGATGACTGAAGATGCAACTAGATTTCCCATTCTCTGTTACAGTCTACAAATATGTATTTCTTAAAACTTTCTACAAAAAGTTGCATCCACAATTTATCTGTAATATTCACATTACTTTCCTTCATTAAAAATAGACATTTGATCCAAAATGTTTATTTTTAAATTGATTCAGTTCATGTTATATATTTACTACTGATAGTATGCATGAAATAATTTTAGAAATAGGTACTTCCTTAAAATCGTGAAGTTGGTAGAGGGCTGCAAATGATATCCAGTTCTTCATTCAGTGCTAAAACATTTTGGACTGATGGCTACCTTTAAAGATCTCCATTTAAGAGAAATACACCACTGTATAAGGCAATTAGTTCCAATATTTTTGATGCTTTTGAAGAGAAATATAATCATAAAATCAAGTTTTGTTCTGTTTACTAGGCTACTGTCCCACTATTAAAGGACAACTTTTACATATAGATGCTACCAGTAGTATGCAGTTCCGGACTCTCTTAGAAGCAGAAATGTTAGCTGTAAGTAATATGCATACTCTGAGAATAATTTCTGTTGTGTTTGCTTTCAAAATACTTCAACAGCAGCTCCAAGTGATTGTAGATATCCGAACAATGATATATTTTCTTGAATAATAATCATATGAAAAAAAAACACATCAAAGATTAAAAATTTCCCCAAATTTGGCACTTGCACATAAATAGTATTACTTGATTACGTGGAACTCTCATATAAATGATCATTCCCAAATTAAATAAGGGGTGTTTTTTACTCTGTGTAACTCAAACCTGAGGAGGGACCTTTTGCAGATTTACCTGCAATCTCATCAGGGTAGACTGGAAATACTATCAGGAGGGCTAATGGTTTGCCTCTTCTGCTTGTGGATTTTTGTTTAGTATTCAAGTATAAATATTTCAGTGGGACTTTTATTGAGCTACATCTTTGGTGACTAAACATGCTATGTTGCCTGTTACAGCCATTTAGTGCTTCCTGAATAGTCACATATTTTTCATGGATGGAAGTAAAAAAACTTTATGTGGTCATCTCAAAATAGTTTCTATCCTTATAAAATAAAATCACTGTGCAGTGGGTTACTTATAGAAGGAAATCTCTGGGACAAAGTTTTCAACACATTTGTTATCAGAGCATTTGACAATTTTCAGCTAGGTAGTTTTGTATGAGTAATTAACAGAAGGATTTTTAAGTTAATAAAGGCGTTAAATGGCTCTATGTTTTATCTTTGCTGTTACAGTTTTTGGTTGTGAATTTTACATTGTTAACAGTAGCTATTTTATATATCTTTTTTTAGTTTCACATTAACGCCTTTTATCCCCGAACATGGAACATGCCACAGCTTTGGCAGACTGAAGTTGAAGTATATAAAGCTACTTACCACTTCATATATGCTCAAAAAAACTTCTTTACAGGTATTCTGGATCATATATAATTTGTTGTATTCAATTATACCATTGTCAGCATGATAGAATGTTAAGATTAATATTCTATCACACATTGAAGTAACATATTCTCTTACTTTTTAGACTTGATTGAAGATTGGTGTGGTGACAGTTCTCCTGATATCTACTCATTTGTTCCCTTTACATGGAATTTTAAAGTGATGTTTCATCAGTTTGAAATGATTTGGTCTGCAAATCAGCACAATTGGATTGATTGTTCTACAAAGCAGCAGGAAAATGGTGAGAACTTTATTGTAAAGTATGTATACTAAATTTCTTCTTAAAGCTATTTGAGCAGCTTAACATGCTTAAATTATTATAATTATTGAAAAGATCCAACTGCATTTAAATAAATACCATGTCACTCAAAGATGATTACAGGTCCTTTTTAATCTTTTTTCTTTGTGATTGTAATAGGGTGGGAAACGTGCAATGAAAAACTGTTACTAGCATACATACAAACATATTCTATTTTTAACAACTACTAGATTTGCATTATCAGTGAAGAATATTCCATAAAGGAAAACATATTTGGCAGCTAACTAAGATGATTTAAATTTCCCACATACTGTATTTAACCCACATATGACCATTTTTTTCTACCTGCTTTTGTTATTTCCACTGGAAGGAAAGAGAAATATGTTCTATGATAGTCTTTTCTGTAGTGACATTGCATTCTGGGAATTATTTGAATTTTGTAGGTGGGATAACTTAGTTTTCAAGCAATTCATTTGAGAGGTAATTATTCAGTTAACCCTAATCATTTTGCAATATGCAGCCAGAGAGAAAGGAAGGAAATCTGTTACATTGATTTGAGTTGGAATTGGCATCCCTAAGCTTGTCAAGATGATGAAACTGTCCATTGTTTTTTCTGTCTAGCTTTTATTAATAGGGTGGTGGTGAAGCATACTAAATTTAGGATTGTCTTCTATTCAGGCAAATAGTATTAGATTATTTATCACCTCTTCAACGTAAGTTTTATTTCGGGCATGTTTATGATTTCAAAGCTCTCTTTTCCTTTCAGTTACTGATATTATTATTAAGAAAGTTACTTTACTTTTTATTTATTAATAAATCCCAAGTGCCAGTAAACACAAAATTTTGATTAAACCCATACTTTAGGAACATGTTCCTTTCTCAAAGGGACTGTAACCAGGAGTGGGTTCCTGCCAGTTCTAATCTCTTCTATAGAAGAGGTTCCACAAATCTACCGTGCCGTTTAGAACTGGTTCCAGGTCTCTCCACCCACCCGTCTGCACTACGCTTGCCCCGCCCACTGCTCACTGATTGGCTGGCTCACCAATCACCCCGCCCGCCTCTAAGAGTCCTATCTAAACCTTAAAGTCTTAAAGCTGTCAAGTTTGAACACCTCTGGGTTTTTTTTTTCTAAAGGGTTAGGGGTGCAAGGGTCTTGTAGCTTGACAGCTTTAAGACTTGCGTGCTTCAAATGCCAGAATTTCTGAGCCAACATTTTGGTTGCTAAGCAGTTTCACCACATTTTACAAGTTGGTCACACCCACCCAGTCACGTAACTGTCAAGCCACTCCCACTCGGCCACATGGCTGGCAAGCCACTCCCATCCAGTCACATGGCTGGCAAGCCACTCCCACAAAGCAGGCCACACCTACAGAAAAGATTCTAAAATTTTTTGAAACCCACCACTGACTGTAACCCTCCATCCCCAAAGCTGTACATAAGAAAGAACTATAATGATTTAACAATATACAGGATAGCAGTATTTTTTAAAAGGGCAATTCTTGTGTATTTTCTAATTCAGTAAATTTTAAATTGGGAGAGTCTCAAGCTTGAATGTTTGAAATTTATTTAAAACATTTTATCACTGACAAAAAGGTTGTAATCACAAAGACAATAATGGATTAAAAGGAACATTCTTAAAATATATTACATATATTTGCTTTTAATGTAAATAAAAATAGAAGCAAAATGATTCCCACGACAGTCAGACATAAATGTACTTTTTGCAATGTCATAAATAGTTAGTTGGCATTCTGTGTAATATTGAATGAAACTGACAAAAACTGTCCACTGTATTTCTCTTCACAATGAGAATAGAGTTGAATAGAGGGAAAGAGTCTGGGTGCTACTCCTAGTGCAGGACCTCTTTGTCTCTCTCCCTTCAAATGAATAGAAACAGATGTCTTAAGATGCCTTTTTCTCATTCTGTAATTCAATGTTTGTACACAACATATTTTTGTTGAGCAGGCACAAATCTTCATCCATCTACTACAGTGTGTACAAAGTACACAAATAGTCTCTTGACTCCCATCATAATAAAAGATTTTTCTATTATATACGATAGCAACTCCGTAATAGAAAAATTAAACCAATACTATGAGAAGTGGAGGCTAGGGCAAGGTGGCCATCTCCATTTCTTGGCCGAGAGAGCCACTGTTGTCTGAAGACAATTTCCATGGACAAGTGGCCAGCATGGCTATATGCCAAAGGCGCAGAGAATACTGTTGCCTTCTACCAAAGTGGTACCTATTAATGTACTTGCATTTCCATATTTTCCAATTGCTAGATGCGCAGGAGCTGGGGGCAAATAATGGGAGCTCATCCTGTTGTGTGGAGCTCAGGTCTCGAACTTGAGCTATCAGCTCCAGATCACAACCTCAGCATCTTTAACCGCTGAGACATTGGGATGTGGTGATGCAATGGCTTGATGACACTGGAACTGTCAGCCAGAAATGCACTCTGGCAGATTGAGCCTGGCTCTGGGTGATGGAATGAGCTACTGTCACTTGATCCCTAGTTCCTGCCCACCTAGGAGTTGGCAAGCATGCAATATTGTGAGTAGATGAATGGGTACCATTTTGATGAGAAAAATTAGCTGTGTTTGTGTGCGTGGAGAGCCGAAGCTGGCGCTGAACCTGGACCAAGGCATTGCAAGGCAAGGTTAGACTGATTGAAGAGCCTGGAATCCAAGTGCTACTAGCTAGTAGTTGTAAAACTACTCTCTTCCCCTCCCCGCTCCCTGAGCACCAGCGATAGACATGCAAGCGCCAAACAGAATGAACTAGCAATCTAAGCTGTCAGGACTAGAATGTATAGATTTCCTTGACATTGTATACCATACTGTATGCTAAATAAATAGTAAAAAATGATTGCATACTTCTGTAGAAGCCCTACACTAAATAAATAAATAAATAAATACATAAATAATAATAGGAAAAAAAATCTCTCTATTATTTTTAACTAAACCTCTCAAGCTACTTGTCATTCCATTGCTTCTCAGTTCCAGTACTTACAGAGTGAGCCTTCTCCTGAATTTTTTTTTCTTAATTTTGCAGGTGAGCATTCTAACACACAATACATTTTTGAAAATAATTGCAGAGAAATTCTAGAGCTCTCATTTTTAATAAGTACTTATGTAGTTTAATATACTTAAGTGTATTAAGCATACTGAAGAACTTTTTAATGGTGCTTATAGAATAGCAAATAATCTTTATAATGTCATTTTGATAAAATTAAATATTTGTCTGATTAATTTATACTTGATGTTTTTCTCTTGTTCTCTTTTAGTCTATGTGGCTGCCTGTGGAGAAACATTAAACATAGTTTTCTCTTTGCCTTTTCTTGACTTTGTTCCAGTTACATGCAGTACTAGATTCTCTTTAAGGGTAAGTGGGTATCTTTATCTTCAAAATAAATTGTGTTTCTTTCCATAATAAAGCAAAAAACAAATAATTTAGAAAATAGAACTTTTACAGTATATATTCAAGCAGGACCTGAAGAACAGGAGCAAAGATGTCTAGCAGGAGCAAAGAAAAATTCTGTCTCAGGTGTCATTGTTGAATCGTTCATGCCCTGCTTTGGAATATATGCTATCAATTTTCTCTTTTTATCATTTTTTTTATTACTGGACATATAAGGCAGCCCACATCAAAAACTGACTCTAGTCATTCATCTTATATTGTTTTTAAAAGTGGTTTTATAAACGATGTTTAACTGTTTAACTGTTTAATAAATTTATAGGCCGCCCAATCCCGAAGGACTCTGGGTGGCTTAGAGAAATACATTTCAAAATAAAAAATTAAAATAGAGAGAAAAAAACAGATTAAAAGATCATTTCATACACTCAATCTAGGCAGGGCTGGACCTCATACATGAGATCAACAGCCCCAGGCCTGCCGGAATAGCCAGGTTTTGGTAGCCTTTTGGAAGGCCGTGAGATTGGGAAGGGTCCGGATCTCCGGGGGTAGATCGTTCCATAGGGTCGGAGCAGCTACAGAGAACGCCCTCCCCTGGGGGGTCGCCAGACAACATTGTCTGGTCGACGGTACCCGGAGAAGGCCCACCCTGTGTGATCTTATCAGCCGTTGGGAGGTATGCGGCAGAAGACGGTCTCGCAGATATCCGGGTCCTAGGCCATGTAGGGCTTTAAAGGTAATAACCAGCACCTTGAAACCTGTTCGGAGACCGATAGGAAGCCAGTGCAGCTCGCGGAAGATAGGTGTGACATGGGTGTATCTTGGTACACCCAATATCGCTTGCATGGCTGCATTCTGGACCAATTGTAGTCTCCGAACACTCTTCAGAGGCAGCCCCATGTAGAGCATGTTACAGTAGTCAAGTCTTGAGGTGACGAGGGCATGAGTGACCATCTGAAGTGCCTCCCGATCCAGGTAGGGCCGCAACTGGTGCACCAGGCAAACCTGAGTAAAGGCCCCCCTGGTCACAGCTGACAAGTGATGTTCTAATGCCAGCTGCGGGTCCAGGAGGACACCCAAGTTGCAGACTTTCTCTGAGGGGTGTAAAGTTTCACCCCGCAGGCTTAGAGATGGAATATCTGGACTGTTCTTGGGCAACATCCATAGCCACTCAGTCTTGTCAGGATTGAGTGCAAGATTGTTCACTCCCATCCAGACCCTGACAGCTTCCAGGCACTGGCACATCACTTCCACCGCTACACTGAGTTGGCGCGGGGGCGGAGAGATACAATTGAGTATCATCCGCGTATTGATGGTATTTAATCCCGTGCCGGCGAATGATCTCACCCAATAGCTTCATGTAGATGTTAAATAGGAGGGGGGACAGGAATGAGCCCTGTGGCACCCCATATTTAAGGGGCCTAGGGGTTGACCTCTGTCCTCCGACCAACACCGACTGCGACCTGCCGGAGAGGTAGGAGGAGAACCACCATAAAACGGTGCCTCCCACTCCCACCTCTTCCAGCCGTCGTAGAAGGATACCATGGTCGATGGTATCGAAGGCCGCTGAGAGGTCAAGGAGCACCAGGATAGAGGAATGTCCTCTATCCCTAGCCCGCCAGAGATCATCGGTCAGCGCGACCAAGGCGGTTTTGGTGCAGTATCCAGCCTGAAACCGGACTGAAAGGCGTCTAGATAATCTGTTTCATCCAAGGTCCGTTGGAGCTGAAGGGCCACCACCTTCTCGACAACCTTCCCTAAGAAAGGTAAGTTGGAGACCGGACGATAGTTTTTAAGAATAGCTGGGTCCAGAGAAGGCCTCTTGAGGAGGGGTCTCACCACCGCTTCCTTCAAAGGTTGTGGGAATGATCCCTCCTGCAGAGACGCGTTCGTAATCATCTGGAGCCAGCCTCGTGTTACTTCCCTGCTGGTTGAGACCAGCCAGGAGGGACACGGGTCCAGTAAACAGGTGGAGGCACTCATCGCTCCCATGGCCTTGTCCACTTCCTCAGGAGTGACAAGCTGGAACTCATTCCAAGGAGTCTGATCAAGGCCCTCCCTCGGCATCTCCGCTGGTACTGTCCAAGTGGAGTCAAGGTCTGTCCGAATCTGAGTGATTTTGTCCAACAGAAACTGAACAAATTCCTCAGCCCTTCCCTGTAAGGGTTCCCCGGCATCCTCCCCTTTCAGGAGGGAGCAGGTTATCCTAAACAGGGCAGCTGGGCAAGATTCTGCGGACGCAATAAGAGCGGAAAATGCATGCATTTTGCCGCTTGTATCGCCACTAAATAAGTCCTAATAAAGGCTCTTATTGTGTTCGGTCAGATTCGGAGTTGCTAGCCCTCCAACGTCGCTCTAGGCATCTCTTTTGGCGCTTCATCTCCCGGAGTTCCTCGGTAAACCAAGGTGCCCTCCTGGATCCACTGCCGCCGAGAGGCCGCAAAGGCGCAATCCGATCTAGTCCCTCAGTTGTCGCTGTATTCCAGGCGGCGACCAAGGACTCTGTCGGATTGTGGGCAAGGGAGTCAGGTATCTCTCCAAGCTCCTTCTGAAATCCCAATGGGTCCATCAGGCGCCTGGGGCAGAACCATTTAGTCGGTCCCACCTCCCTGCAGTGGGGGAGTAGCTTCCGGAAGTCAAGCCTCAGCAGGAAGTGATCTGACCATGACAAGGGCGAGATTTCTATTCCCCTTAGATCAAGATCACGTCTCCACTGCCCCGAGAGAAACACAAGGTCGAGCGTGTGTCCCGCTCTATGAGTCGGACCCTGAATTACCTGGGTCAAGTCAATGGCTGTCATGGAAGCCATGAACTCCTGAGCCCCATCAGAGCGTTCGCCGAGAGATGGCAGGTTGAAGTCCCCCAGTACTATCAGTCTGGGGAACTCAACCGCCAGTCCAGCTACTGACTCTAGGAGCGCAGGCAGGGCTGTTGTGACGCAGCTGGGAGGTAGGTACGTCAGAAACAAGCCCACTTGACCCCCTAGGTCCAACTTTATAAGAAGAGACTCACACCTGACAGTCTCTGGAGCAGGGATCCTGCGAGGAACCAAATGACTCTCGGATAATAGTTGCCACTCCCTCACCCCTTTCTGGTGTCGTGGTTGGTGGAGCACCTGAAACCCTTCTGGGCACATTTCTGAGAGGGGGACTCCTCCCTCGTGGCCCAGCCAGGTTTCAGTAATGCATGCCAGGTCTGCCCCCTTGTCTAATATTAAGTCCCGGACAAGGGGAGCTTTATGAATCACAGACCTGGCATTTAGCAGCAGCAACCTGAGACCAGGGCCCTGACTTCTCTTGTCACCAGGTCCTTGAGTTGAGCTTTCAGGGCTGGAACAAGGGATCGCTGTGACGTAGCAAACCCTCCTTCCCCGGTGATGGCTCGCCCTGTAGCTCCCATCGTACCTGCCCCTCCAAGACATAACCGTGATGCTCCGGCCCACCCCCATCCTCGTAGACCCCTCCCCACCTCCCCCGGCCCCCGTTCTTCCCGGCAGGCCATTCGTACCATTCACTTCTGTTTCTGCACTCAGTGGAGGGGGCTCCAGGCCGCACTCTCAATCCTCTCATATATACTGCACAGGCATTCTCCTCATACATACCCCACTGTAAAACCTCAGTTCAGTATTTGTGCCATTAATTTTACTCTTAAATATATAGATTCAGTAACATTGACATTCAAATTAAATATAATAGGTTGACATTTGGGACCATACCCAGTTTATTTTGTACTATACAGATAAAGTATTAGTATAGTCTTTTTTTTGAAAAGGTAGTTTCATTGAAAAATACTTGTTTTTTAATACTGATATTATTTCAATAGGTTTTACGCTACTTAATTTTATTGTACATTATGCAATTGTGGAGAATACTTGATAATTTTTCCCCAAGGCATTGTAATGACTCCTTCCTTCTATTTAGAAATTGAAAATACTTTCGTTATGAATAACTGTCTTTTTAATATAAATTTATAATGAGCGTTGTCATTTTCTAGATGTCAACAAAGTGTCAAATTTGTCATAACTGATTATAAAATTAAAGAAATTTATGATCCTAATTAAAATAAATAATCTGCTTGAGAGATAACTAAAATCTAATTATGTCTTGTAATTTCTAAGAGGTATTCATTATGTTTCATTTGTTTTTATTATTCACAAGAATAGATGAAGTCATACATTAAAAGGAAAGAGTCTGCTCTATGGAATAAAGAATGGTGAATGCCATTTACTTGTGTCAGTTCCAATTTATTTCATGACAAATTGGGATTCTTTGGGCAAAACAATGAGATACAGTAACACTTTTGTCTACTTCTGTATGTTTTAAATATAATAGATTGAAATATGCATTATATTGTATTTTCAGGGAGATGGTCTTGATGTTCACTTACTTCTTCCTGATTGCCATCCTAGTAAATACTCCCTGTTTATGTTGGTGAAAGATTGTCATCCTAATAAATTAAATCCTGAGTCTTGTGCTCCTGCTGATAGTCAGAGTGGTCAGAAACTAAGCAAGTCTAAATGGAGGAATATGACTCAAGAAGAGTAAGTTTGGTTTCTCTTACTAGAATGTCAAATTATGCAATAAATTAATGTGTAAATTAATAAAATAATTGCTACATAGACCATTCTTTTTGAATAGGGCTGGCTGGGTTGAATGCTGGACAATACCAAGTATTATGCTTACAATTGATTATGTGTGGCATCCAATTTATCCCCAGAAGGTTAAGGAACATTTGATCCAATCATGTAAGTTTGTTTCTTTTCATTCAGTTTTTTAAAATGCAGAATAATCCATTTTGAAAGAGAAAATAACTTAGGTAGAATAAATCGAAAGCCAGTGAAACTTGGGTTGAAAGCCACACTTTTCAGTTATGTAGCTTTCTCTATGACAAAAAGTTGTCTTTTCTACCTTCATTGGTATAAAGGTAAACCACAGTCAACACCTAAATTTTAAAACTAGACCTCCTAGTTCATTCCATTATGTATATATTATTGATCAATGCACATAGTCCTTGCTTACCGATTTCCTCATTCAGTGACCATCTGAAATTACAAGGTTGCTGAAAAAATAACTTTATGACCAATGCCCACATTTATGATGTTTGTAATGTCCCTCAGATGTTATGGTCAGTATATATCCAAACTGTATGCTGGGGGGATGGGGAAAGAAAAGTGGGCCAGGCACAGAGCAGTTTGTCTACAGAATTACTTGGGTTTTTTTCCTACCTCCTATTACACAACAGAATGGAGAGATCTCTAAGGGGATGAAGTTCCAAAAGTAAGGTAGATCCTCCCCCCCAAGGATCCACCTCGTGGGAAGCCCAGCTGAGCTGTTTAGAGAATGAATGATGGCCATTCAATGGAGTACCTCCTGCAGTCTGCCAAAACTGGGCAGCATTAGGTGGAACAAGAGGTGGCTCTGTAGCCACTCACCAAGCTGTGGCTCCTTCACAGCCCCCTCTTTGTAGTTTTCTTTGCAGTTGCCACCAGGTAGGCATCATTTTTTAGCCTTGGCCATTAGCAGACCCCACCCTGCCAAATAGATAAAGCTGGCTGGGATCTCGGATGGCATGACCTAAGCCAGTAATCAACCTGCCTGTGGGTGCCTTCTCTTTACAAGTGCACCATAGTGGAGACTCCAACCATATACTTGGAATGTCAAGTGGGGCATTGGGATACTTTAAATTCAAGGCTGACCAGGAGGAGATATGCAAAATCTAAGGGACATCTTTCCAAAGCAGATGTGTAGTCTCCCCCATGGCCAAATAGAACAAAGTTCTCAGACAGAAGCAGAGAACAAGGAAAGCTATCTTGTTACTCTATTTAGGGCCTGCATGCAACAGGACAGTTGGCACAGCCCTGTTTGTCATCACCACCTCTGCCTTCCAACACTTAAGTTAGATATTCCCCCCTACAATATGCGTGTCTGCAAGGCCCCAGTTTCCCCTCACCAATCCCCCTCCATCCAAACATACCTACTCTATCCAGGTTGGTAAAGTAAGAAAAAAAGCATTGACATGCCTCTCTCTGTCCCTATCAATGCCCATGTCTCTCTGGTGCTTTGTGCCATCCTCCCCTTTCCAAATGCCAATCATAGCCTCTCTCCTTGTCGCTGCCAGAACAGAAAAGCCCTGCTAAAACATAATAGGTTTTCCCCCCCTTTTCTGTGTTGTACAAAGCTTCTGGGCCATTAGAAATATAAACATATGATAAAAACTATTTTAAATACGCTTCAGTGTAAAGTACTTTGAAGTGAAATTGCATGATAATATACTAAAAAAAATATAAGGAGCAAATATTTATAGCTTTAATATCAAACAGATAAGATAAACTTTTCATTATTATCATTTCTAAATGTACCACATGATAAAATTATTTTGTGCTTATTTAAAATTTTCAAAAGAAAATGCATATAAAACAAATCCCTATCATAGTTTTCCTTTTCCTTAATTTACTACCCTAAAATACTGTTATGCTCTACTTATTGGACATGTCAGTTTGAATTAATTATTATTTAAAATAAAAACTTGCTTTTAGATCTTCAGGTTAGTTAAGAAATATAATTTAAAATAATATGAAACATCAACAATAAAACAAATTACATAGCTTTTATTTTCTTCAGATTTGTTGAATAATATAAGTCTGATTTTTAAAAAAATTAACAGATTTTACTTTCATCTAGTACACTGGTGAAATATTATCAGTATTTGCTTAATTGTTTTATTTTTTCATTCATAAAGTGTCAGAAATGGAAGAAACTATATTATCTGCCCAGCGACCATCACAGAAAATGGCAGACAGAGGAACATCTCCTTCAGCCTCTTCCCATCTTCCGATTGACCCCTCTGAACTTCCGCCTGACAAGCTTCGTGTAGAACTAGAAGTTTCCCCAGATTCCCAGATAACTTTATATGGACCACTTTTAAAAGCATTCCTGTCTATAAAGGTATCAGTTCTCCCTAGATTATAAACTATACATGGGCCTTGTAGTCCTATTAAAAATGTAGTATTTTGTAATTATAACTTATTCTTCTATATGAAGAAAGTCTCCAACCAGCCTTCTATTTTTTGGGGATCCTTCAAATGTGCTAAATCATAATTGTACATTTCTAACTAGCATGAGAACAGAATCAAATGTTTCCAAAGTTGCTGTCCATAATGTGAACAATATTAAAGAGAGCTCCTAATTTACAAACAACTCAAATATTTGATTTGTTCTACTCATTGCCCCCAGCTTTTCAATTACTTAAAATGTTTAATTTCTAAAACATTATCAGTATATGTGGTAATCATACAGACTATAATTAAGAAATGAAAAATAATATTTCTAAATGATTTGCTATAGAAAAGCTATACTAAAGTGTAAAGATTTATTTATTTATTTGTATCCATCTATTATTTTTAATAATTCAAGGTGGTGGACATATCCAATACACCTATTAATTTTATATTATTATAGTTATATTTTATACTATTATATTTTTCCTTGTTGTAACTTATTTATATTATTCCATTACAATGAATAATGTTAATTCATCTCACTAGGAAAATTATTTTGGTGAAGATGATATGTATACTGATTTTGAAGAAGTCATTTCAAGCCCTGTACTTTCTATGTCAACATCTTCAAGTTCTGGATGGACAGCAATTGGAGTGGATGCTGACAAAAAAGAGCGTGATACATCAGTGAAACAAGTTAATCCTCTAACTTTACGCCCTTGGGATATTACAGTGCTTGTTAATGTATACAAAGTTCATGGACACTTGCCAGTAGTAAGTATTATGAGTACTTTATTCCTGATTTTAGAAAATTGTGCACATAACTAGAAATACAGATTTCGTATGGCTGGCCTATGAATATGCTAGATTTTGTCCTTAAAAACATGTGAAAGAGGCCTTCATCCTGCAGTGGATAGACAATGAAATAATGATCCTTAAAAACACATTACTAATAGTCCTTGCTTAATGACATTTCTTAACCTGGTAGTTACACCAGGTCCTAAAAGTTATAATCATTAATATACTCACATGATCAAAATGTGGATGTTTGAAAGCCTGCTTTCACATACCATCACAGGGGCACTTCATATAGAAGATATACGTTGGTTTGAAATGTAACAACTTCTAAATGAAAAGCATATTGATAAAAATAAGGAAGTTCTCAATTTGGTGTGGGGATTGCTTTTTAAATAAAATTTATTTATGGAATGTCATATTTAGCTGTCATTCTTGCTGTCTATATAATGAAGTTTTGGACTGTTTCGTTCAATTTACTTGAATGCCTCTTTCATATATTGTATGAAAGTTATATAAGTATATATACGTATCTCATCTCTCATCATTAATATACAATTCATTATCATTGTTGGTTCCTTTCTAATACAATTGGTTTTAGAAGTGCTGAAAACAATCCCTCTGATACAGAAGTATCTTTGGGTACACAGTCTTTCCAGTAATTTTGTTACATTATAATTTTTATTATGATGGAATGAAATGGTAGATTACTATTTTAAACTTAATTTAAAATACATTGGTATTTAACCTAAAATTAAATTAAAATGAAATCAAATTTATTTTTTGTCCTAGTTCTGCTCATTTCTTTGTCTCTTTCCATGCATTCTTGAGGCAAAAGTAAAATGTTCTGACCTAGGCTTTCCCAAACCAAGAAGCAGACTCCTCGTCCTGACAAAAAATCCTTTTTTATTAAAGTTACTGTGAATTTCTCTCATTCACATCCAGCAAAGTCTTTCAAGGGTGAATATACAGTCACAGGCCTTATTTGGCTTGGAGAGCTGCCAGGCTGATATCTTCAAAACTTGGCAAGGAGCCCCTGAAAGTAACAAACTAACTAAGTGAACTAATTGTCTCCTGCAAACTCCATTCCCCTTTCACTCATCTTTTATTCCCTGTGGGAGGGACTATTTATCGTCCACTGTGGCCTTACTCTAAAGTTGGCCCTTGCTCCTTAGCTGTTCCCTTCATCTGGCAACTCTGCGCATGCACACACTGGGAACAGACTCCAGCTGTTTGTCTGCCGCACTGATGTCTGACTCTGAAGGCAGCTAATAAATGTCAGCTGACCCCATCTCTGCCTGTGATGCAGAGCCCTCCTCAGAGCCTTTTCCAGACTCCAGGACTGACCCATGTTCCTTCCCAACCTCCTCACTGTCCAAATCTGCTGCCAGTTCTGCTGGCCTCTTGGGTGGGGGGGGGGGGGCACAACAGAAAATGAACTCCAGGCAAAAGCTGTGTTCTGATCTTCTGATATGTAGTTTTATTCTCATTATAATGGAAGTTGGGTAACAGTAGTTGTACAGTGGTACTAGTTAGACTGAGATTAACTAGGCCCTTATTCTTGAGGTAATGCATAGAAAGGATGTTTTCTTGGTTCTTCTCCAATTTCAAAACTGTTGTTTCCCTGGGTAAGAACAGTTCAAGAGAATTTTTCATGAGCACTTAGCAATACAATATGAAATAAGGAATGATTCTTAACTTTAATAGTTTCAGAAGAATTATTTACTTTAAGCGATGTTACTCTTTGAAAAAACTCTTATCTTCCAGTGTTTTTGCCTTTTTAAAGAATATTTTGCATATTTTCATAATTAACAATTTGAGAATTATTGACATTTAATTAAATGGTTATTTATAATTTTATCATTCTGTATTTAGCATTGCAGCAGTGATGTCCCAGAATGTCCTACTGCTTTTCTGGAAAGATTATGTTTTGAGATGAAAAAGGGATATAAGGAAACTATGCTGCAACTTGTATTATCACCATTGAATATATTCTTGAATGACAGTTATCAGGTAATATTACTTAAAATACTTTCCAAGCTAGTTAAATCACTAGGAAAAGTGAACATAAGTATTACCTTTTCTTCATCTTGTTCTAAAGTGCTTTATTTATCACTGTGAGCCAATTACAGTTATTCCAATTTGAATGATTTTTCTTCCGATGTTCCCTTGTAACCAATCATTGTTGTTCTAGAACAGAGGTGTCAAACTCGTGGCCAGCGGGCTGGATGCATTATGTGGCCCTGCCCCCACCCGGTTTAGCAAAGGGGGGGGGAAAGTCCCAATATGTCAGGTGACGACGCCGTAATGACTCAAGTTTAACACCTGTTCTAGAAAATCTTCCCACCGTCAAGAACAGATTAGTTTGTATGTTGTGATAGTATGAGCAATATGATTTTTCTGTGGAATAATATCATTGAATTCAAATTATTTACCTGTTTTAGTTACATTTATTATTTGTCTTATACATATACACCCAAAGGTAGTTCCCTGAATTTAATTTTTTTAACATAATATAAAGCTGACAAAAGCATTAGGGTTTACTAGTTATATAGCACTAATATTCTTAACTTGCTTTCTTAACAGAGACCTACTGTGGATGAAGTACTTCGAGAGGGTCATGTAAGCCTTTCAGGTCTGCAGCTACGTGCCCATGCTATGTTCTCAGCAGAAGGTTTGCCTGTGGATAGTGATACTTTAGAATATGCCTGGTTAATTGATATTCAGACTGGGAGCCTGACAGCCAAAGTTACGGTTCCACAGGTTTGTAACTAAGTTTCAGATTAAAATGTATACATTGCTATTTTAGCATATATGTTTTATGTATTAAAGGATGGAAATAGAAAAACAATTAATTAGAATAAATTCTTTTTGGTTTCCTTTACAAATCAAAGGAGTTCAATAGGAAAGAAATTAGAATCATGCATTTGTGAATATTAGAATCTTGTAATACTTATCAATATTTTCAGAATTCAGAATCAACTCCTTCAAATAACATCAAGGTCAGGGTCTTGGTAGGACTTGCTTGGTCTAAATTGGATAAAAGATGCAACTATTTTTCTGAAAGTGAATCTATTTAAATCTGAAATAATTAGTAAAATATAATATACATGTTTAAAGTATTATTAGCCTTGATTATTCAGCTCCCATTTCAACTCTTATTCCATGAGAAATTTGCACATTCTGGATACTTTTTAAGGGTATAAAAACATGTTCAGTAAATTCTAACATTTTTGTTAATTATTGCAAAGCCCATGTGATGTTTGAATTCCAAGGAAGAAGATGCCTCAGAATGGGCCTGAGAACATGAAGAACTTTTTAGCAACCTAAACAAAGGAGAGAAGCTGTGCAATTTTAGAAAGAAACAGCTACTTTTTAGTTTTAGTTCCATTTAGTATTCTGTAGTTAACCTTGCTTTGCCTTTTAACTCCTTTCCATAACAATATTTTTATTTCCATCAAAATACCTGCGTTTAATGAACTATCCCTTTTCTTTTTTACTAGGTTCTATGTTTTTCGTTGTATATAAAGTATAAAGAAAAGTTAAAGGAAAATTCATTTTCCCATCCATCCACATTTTTGGAGCATTCATTCTCTTCTGTGTGTTTTTTATTCTCATCCATAGTCTCTCACTTCATCCTTCTGTGAAGCATCCTTTTCATATTTCTCATTAGCATTCCATGTAATGCTTTTTATTTGGTTTCAAGGTGATTTCACATCCTTTCTCGTGTTCATGTGTGATCCATTCTTTTAAGAGGTTATCTTTTACAATTTCCATCTTGTGAAATGCTAGCTTCATATAATGTCTTATTCATCAAGTTTCCTTTATATTTTTGCAAATTAGTGGAAGTTGCTTTGTTGCTAATTTCCAAAGTACCTCCCTTTTGCTGTCAAAATATAGCTACTGTATTCGTTATTAAATATAGAATTTAGTTTAGTTTAGAATTTGTTGAAAAAACCAAGAACTGTAAATATTTTCAAAGATCCATATTTCTCTGAATATATTTGATTTATGTGTAGTCAATAGTCCTTATTTATTTTCAGATTGCATATCTGTTTCAATGGGGACAAACTTTTGTGTTTCATGTGGCATGTCGTGAGTTTCAACTGGAAAGACCAAAATCTGTCGTCATATGTCAACATGGAATTGATCGTCGTTTTTGTGAAGCTAAGGTAACGTCTTCTTGTAAACTATATAATCTGGATTTCTGAACAGTGGTTTAATGAGGATATGCCTTATAAATATGCAATTAGCAAGGTATTCTGCTTTTTCATTCCATTTGTTATAGAAGCATATCTTCCAATTATAAAAAGTTCTTTTATAAATAAAATTCTATTTAAACTTATGACACGGGACAATTTTATTTTATTTTATTTTATCATTTTATTTTATTTTATCTATATGCCTTCTGGTTTAATAATATATCACAGTTGAAATTTTAATTATACTTTAAATATTAATTACATATGATTAAAGTTATATTTTTAAAAAATTGTTTTCACTATTGAATTTTAAAGCTTAAAATGCTGACAATAAACAGCAACATATTTCCTGTCTCCTTTGCAAAGATATCTCTCCTTCTTTATTTTAAAGAAATATTTAATATGCTCCTATATCTTTTTTCATTGCTGCAATGAATTTATTTTCCTTTACTCTTTAAAAAAAACATATGTCAGCAAACAGATTTGTCTTGTATCATTTATCAAATCTTTATGGATTTATACTCTTTTAAAAGTGTTCTCCAATTCATTTTTCTCTAACAAATTTATCTTTTTGGGTCCTTCCCAGTGTTCCTAATTCTTCTTTGCACTGCTGATTGTTTTGAAAGATTAGCTGAGGTTGGAGGAAAAAAAGAAAATAATCATTAAACAAATGGAGCTGAGAGAATTGTGGCCTATTTTTAAACACAAAGATGGCTTCTAAGGGTTTGTTAAATGGCTACAATGGTGAGAAAGGAGATGTAGTGTTTAAATTTAAAAGGGAGGATATTGATTTGTAGCATTTGTTTTAAAGAAGAAGTAGTATTTTTATTTTCCTGGCTAAAAAAAAAAGTACTATTGTCAGACTGGGGCATATTTGCAGAAGCTTCATGCAGTGGTGCTGGACATTTCGAGTTGGTGCCTTCTACAGGCTTAATATTTGACCAGACCAGTAAAGTATTTATTTTACTTAAACAATATGGAAATATACATTTACTATCGGTATAATTATATGACTGTAGAAGAACAATGTGCTTTCAGCTTCAATTGCCTTAATGTATCACTTTGCCTTTATTTAAAATAAAATGAATACATGCCAAGGATAACATTTACTACTATCTCCCCCCTCCCCCCACAAAAAAACCCTTTAGATGAGTTGCATTTCTGGCCCTTGTCTAACATCTGATGAATTAAAATATACTATGATCCGCCTGGCAGTAGATGGTGCAGATGTACACGTTGTTGAGCATGGTTGTGCTACAAATATAAAGGTAGTAACTTGTCTTACTTCACATCTTCATTTTTGTATACAGCTAATCCTCAGATTACAATCATTCATTCAGCCACAATTCAAAGTTAAGATGGGCTGAACTAATGCTGCTTATGACAGATCTTATAATTCTGCCCTCTGCAATCACAATTTCTGATATTCTTTGCCAGAAAATAAAAATATAAAAAGTCAATGTTTTAAAAAATTTTTTAAAAAAATTCAGCATGATTTTAAAGAGATTTCTATAGCATATCTTTTCTTTATATTGAATGTTAATTTCATGTGTCGACATTATTATAGAACTATTTTTGGCTATCTTTGGCATAAGCTATAAAATTGTTTTTAATAAGCATAGTTATTAATATTTATGTCTAATTTGACAAACATTAAGTTGTGAATTACACAGGTATAAACTCACACTTATTGCAGAAACATATAGTTTGATTTATTAGCTAAGTATGATTTCATAGGTGTGAAGCCTATTTACCGTTTGAATTGCCATTTTAATATTAACAATTTTATTACAATTTGTACTTGTAAATAATAAATTTAGAATCGCCATGTTTTTATTACTAGGGAGTAAATATCCTATAGTAATTCGAGTTGGTACTCTTCTAGGATTTTTCCTGATCTTTTACTTGAATTTGATATTTAGGTGGGTGTTGTGCGCATCGCTAGTTGCAATCTCCACAATCAGTCAGTTGGTGAAGGTATAAGTGCTGCCATTCAAGACTTCCAAATACGACAGTATATTGAACAAGGGAATAATTGCCGAATTAGTCTTCAACCTGCGATACTACGGAGGGCATATTGGCTAGAAGCAGGATCCATCAATTTTGGCCTTATCACTGCTGATGTTGCTTTAGCAGCAGACCGCTATTCAAAGCATGAAGCACAGAGACATTTTTTGGAAATTCATGATAACAGAACAAAGAGGTAAGAAGAACAAGTAAAAAAATAGGTTAGTAAAAAGATCTGTTAATGAAAAAACATTAATGAAAACATTCATGATAGATTCTTCAAAAATGTAAAGTTTTATAAATGTTTGATGCAGAAAACAGATTCCAGAATTTTTGTTATTATTATGCATGTATACATCGGTATGTATCTATGTGTATGAATTTCTTTTTAAAATATTTGTTATTAGCAATGTTTTAATATAATTTCATTACAATCTAATGATAAAGATCTGATATTTTCTGAAGTTGAAAACTGCTTTATAATATAATCACACCTTTTAAATCTATTTCTGGGAAATAAAATATATTTAGGTTTAGGTTTATTGGATTTATATGCCGCCCTTCTCCCAAGGACTCAGGGCGGCGTACAACATTAAAAAAACACATATTACAAAAGTTTAAAAAGATTTAAATAGAATATACAAAAAACAAACCCAATTAAGATTAACAATAACATTTTAAAAAGAAATTTGATTAAAATTAACAATAATCAATAATTTATTTTGTTTTGTTCAGGCCAGGCTGGCTTGCTGGAAAAGCCAACTTTTTAGGGGCCCCCGGAGGTTGGGGATTATACGAAGCTCCGGGGGCAGCTCATTCCAGAGGGAAGGCGCTCCCACAGAGAAGGCTCTCCCCCTGGGGGTCGCTAGCCAACACTGTCTGGCCAACGGCACCCTGAGGAGGCCAACTCTGTGGGATCGCACTGGACGATGGGAGGCTACTGGTGGCAGTAGGTGGTCTCGCAGGTATCTTGGGCCTAAGCCATGGAGCGCTTTAAAGGTCATAATTAGTACCTTGAATCGCACCCGGAAGACAACCAGCAACCAGTGCAGGCCGCCTAAAAGGGGTGCAACATGGGAGCACCTACGTGCCCCCATGATAACCCGCGCAGCCACATTCTGCACCAGTTGAAGCCTCCGGGTGTTCTTTAAGGGCAGTCCCATGTGGAGAGCATTACAGTAGTCCAGGCAAGAAAGGACAAGGGCATGAGTGACTGAGCACAGAGCATCCCGATCCAGGAAGGGGTGCAACTGACGTACCAGGCGAACCTGGTAAAATGCCCCCCTGGTCACGGCCGTCAGGTGTTCTTCTAAACTAAGCCGCGTATCCAGGAGGACACCCAGATTGTGGGCCCTCTCTGAGGGGGCTAAAATTTCTCTCCCTATCATCAAAGATGGAACAAGATGCACAAATCGGGATGACGGAAACCACAGCCACTGTCTTGGAGGGATTGAGCTTGAGCCTGTTCCTCCCCATCCAGATCCGCAGAGCCTCCAGGCATCGGGACATCACGTCAAGGGCGTCATTTGGGTGGTTTGGGGTAGAGATGAAAAGTTGAGTATCATCAGCATATTGATGATACCGTACCCTAAAACCGCGGATGATCTCACCCAGAGGTTTCATATATATGTTGAACAGGAGGGGTGAGAGAACTGACTCCTGGGGCACCCTACAAGTGACACGCCTCGGGGTCGATCCCTGCCCTCCAGTCAACACAAACTGCGATCGATCCGACAGGTAGGAGGAGAACCACCATAAAACGGTGCCCTCCACTCCCAACCCCCCGAGTCGTCACAGTAGGATACCATGGTTGATGGTACCGAAAGCCGCTGAGAGGTCTAATAGGGCCAGGACAGAGGAGCAGCCCCTGTCCCGGGCCCGCCAGAGATCATCGACCAACATGACCAATGCCGTCTCCGTGCTGTATCCGGGCCTGAAACCTGACTGAAATGGATCCAGGTAGACAGCTTCATCCAGGTACTGGGGAAGCTGACGTGCTACCGCACTCTCGACAACCTTCGCTAAAAAGCAAAAGTTGGAGACTGGACGATCGTTGGCTAAAGAAGCTGGGTCCAGGGAAGGCTTCTTAAGGAGGGGCCTCACCACCACCTCCTTCAAGGCAGTGGGAAAGAACCCCTCTCTCAACGAAGTGTTGGTAATCGCCTGGAGCCAGCCTCGTGTTACCTCCCGGGAAGCCGAGACTAACCAAGAGGGACACGGGTCCAGCACACAAGTGGCAGCACTGAGTCTCCCCATAATCCTGTCCATGCCCTCGGGGGTCACAGGATCAAACTCATCCCAGATGGTCTCCACAAGATTCATCCCCGTCAACTCACCCAAATCTACCCAGTCAGAGTCAAAGCCTGTCCAGATCTGAGTGATTTTATCCTGCAGATACTGAACAAATTCTTCAGCCCTACCCTGCAAGGGGTCTTTCCCAGTTCCTTGGTTAAGTAAGGAGCGGGTCACCCTAAACAGGGCGGCTGGGCAGTTATCTGCGGATGCGATAAGAGTGGAAAAATGTTGCCGTTTTGCCGCTTTTATCGCCACTAAGTAGGATTTAATATGAATTCTTATTAGTGTTTGATCAGATTCGGACCGGCTGGCCCTCCAACCACTCTCTAGGTGTCTTTTCCGGCGTTTCATCTCCCGGAGCTCCTCGGTAAACCAGGAAGCTACCCGGGAACGACACCGGGTCAGAGGCTGCAAAGGCACAACACGATCCAAAGCCCCAGTGGCTGCCCTATCCCAGGCTTCCACTATGGCTTCGGTCGAGTTGTGAGCAAGGGATTCAGGAAAAGTCCCAAGCTCCATCAGGAACCTTTCAGGGTCCATCAGGCGCCTGGGGCGGAACCCTGTAGTTGGTTCCGCCTCCCTGCGGTGAGGGGTAGCAATATGGAAGTCAAGCCTGATGAGGAAATGATCCAACCATGACAAGGGTTGGATAGAAATATCCCCTAAATCTAGATCATTCATCCACTGCCCAGAGACAAAAATCAGGTCGAGCGTGTGTCCCCCATTATGGGTGAGTTAGGTCCATAGCTGTCATGGAAGCCATGAACTCCCGAATGTTGTATCTCCAATATTTATTTTCCAAAAACTGAGTAAATTTGTTTTGGAAGATTTGGGTTGTTGCTATTGTTAAATGAATAGAAATCACTGTTGTAACAGTCTTCTCACCTTTGTTTCACCATAGCAAAAAATTGTGCAGCAAAGAGAATAGGAAATCTCCTCACATCCTATACAAGCTTATGTATGTAGAGTACATAATGTAGAAGCTTATTAATGAACTGTGTTTGATTTTTGAAATAGCCAACTTCCATTTCAGTATCTGAGCCAGGTTCCATGTATTTTCTGAAGCATGCAGAGTTATGGTCAGAATGAGATAGAAAAGACTTGTTAGCTTGAATCAGTTATTTGTAAAATAGTTGTTTTAAATGAGGTACAGAGAGTTTTTTCTTAATGACCAATCGCTGGAAGATCATTCGAATTTATAAAACTCTAAAAATAAATTACTTAGAACCTTGAATTTTGGGTGCTTTGCAACCAGCTGGTATTCTAGTTGCAACATCCCATGGTCATGTGACTCCATGACTTGCGACAGTTTTTGCCATTTTCCATCAGAAAAAAAACACCCATTGGATAGACTGGATTTGCTTAATGACCCATAGTTCACTTAACAATGACAATGACTCATTTTAAGACGGTTGTAACAATGGTTATAAAATCGAGTCAGGTCAAATGGTGACCTGCTTAACAACTACAATTACTTGATGATTAAAATACCAGGCCCAATTGTGATTGTTAAGTGAGGACAACCTGTATTTTTAAAACAACTCCAGTCCTGCTTCATATAGGTTTATGCATTGGTGAGAAATCTGAGTGGATGCATTTTATAGATAATGTAATCATTAATAATGGTTATTATAAAAATCACTTATAATAATACTTTCACTTTGTGTATTTCAATGAGCTCTTTCTTTTCCTACTAGACTGTGGTTTTTATGGCCAGATGATAATATAAAGAATAAAAGAAGCAAGAACAAATGTGGTTGTCTTGGTGGCTGTCGGTTTTTTGGTGGCCCTGGATCAGGATTAGACTTCTTCAAGTTTGAAGAATTGACACCATCAAGTAGCTCTGCTTTTTCAAATGCAAGTGCAGAATCAGATATGTTTTATGGGCAGTCTTTACTGCAACCTGGAGAATGGATTATTACTAAAGAACTTCCAAAAATTCCAGATGGTAAAAGATTTGTATCTATCTATCTGTCTGTCTGTCTGTCTCTATCTGTAATCATGTAAAAGTCTACCATTAATTAAACATTAGCATATTTTGAATATACGTATTCAAGTTAAAGAAATCATGCCTTTAACAAAAGTATTGCACAAAAAGTGATACCGAATGCAAACATTTGCTCACACAAATGCATACTGTTTAAAATGTGTGATTAGATTAGGAAAATTGATGATTAAAAATATTCCACTTAAAAAACCAGGCTGGTTTTCTAATGGCTGTCACACTTTTTAGTATGTATTTATTTATTCATTTATTTTAAAAAAAACAAGAAAAAATATTGGTATCTTTAATATTCATAAATTTAGCAGAAACTATGTAATTGTTTTTAGGTAAGGCAAATGGTATAAAGACAAAAGAATGGGAATGCCGAATTGTAGGTACAGAATCTGGAAGAAAATCCCAGCAATTAAATTTACAAGTACCTCTGCGATCTCATAGTTCTTCATCGTCTTCAGAAGAGAATAGTAGTTCTAGTGCTGCACTTCCCTTGCTTGCAGGTGATAGGGAAAGCCCTTCTTCTGCCATGGAAGACCACTTAGGACAAAAGGGGCTCTTGACAGGTTCAAAAAAAGAAGAGGCCCATGGAAGGTGAGCATTTACTTCTCAATAACATCTTGTTCCACTATGGAATTATCATGTTTATATCTTTTTGTCAAGTATTTGTTGTTTGCTTTATTTGAGTAAACCCTGTATTGTTAAATCTTGCTGTTTGGGATTTGGGAGAATTTAAAAACAAAGTAGGGAATCATGTTACTTACTTCTAGAGAAAATATGGGGAGCCAATGACTTTTTCGAGGTTATTTAACTGCATTTCTAATCACTGACCATGGTGGCTAAGGCTAATAGAAGTGGGATTCTGCCAACATTTGGAAAGTCATATATATTAATGTTTCTATCATGCATGTTTCCTTTTGAGTTTCTCAGTGTGCAGTATCAGTTGTTATCCAATATCCAATAATGCAAAGGGATTAAAGTAATTGTGAAAACCTTTGCTTTTTGGTTGTGTTGAAAGGAAATCTAATATCACAGTTTCTATGTCAACCCTGAATAAATGTTATTGATATTGAATACTGTGCAGTTTGCATCACTGTGTATAATTTTTCCCTCTAGTAATATAGCAGAAGGATCAGCAAATAGCCCAGTATCTCCTAATCTACAAGAAAAGCCCGTTGGACAATCTCCTCTTAGATCTCCTTTGAAACGGCAAGAATCAGTATGTTCTGGTCGACTTGGAAGCACCAAAAGTCTTACTGCAGCTTTCTATGGTGATAAGCAGCCTGTTCCAGTCGGAGTACAGTTCAGCAGTGATGTTTCCCGTAGTGATGAAAATGTCTTAGATTCTCCAAAGCAAAGAAGAAGTTTTGGTTCTTTTCCTTATACACCTTCTGCAGACTCAAATTCATTTCATCAGTATCGTTCTATGGACTCCAGCATGTCAATGGCTGATAGTGAAGCCTACTTCTCGGCTGCTGAGGACTTTGAACCCATCAGTAGTGATGAAGGCCCTGGAACCTATCCCGGAAGGAAAAAGAAGAGAAAACAAGCCAAACAAATTGATTATGGGAGGGGATCAATGTATCACAGTGTAGAAGGACCACTTACTGCTACCTTTCAAGGAGAAACTAGTCAAGATACAAAAACTCTGCCAATAAAAATGCATCCCTCTCAAGCTTCATTTGTCTCTGCTTTGGGAGGAGAGGATGATCTGGTTGAACATATATATATCATAGAAACTGAGAAGGCTCCTGAGAATGAACAAATCACTTCCCAGCAGCCTTTAATGAACTGCTACCAAAGCTACCTCACTCAGTACCAAGTGATTAACTGGTCAATAAAACATCCAACAAATAAAAGGACCTCCAAATCATCTTTACATAGACCATTAGATCTTGACACTCCAACTAGTGAAGAAAGTTCCTCATATTTTGAGCAGCTTTCTGTTCCAACTTTTAAGGTAAAAACCACAATGTATTTATTTGTTGACCTACCTATCTACGTTTATGTGCAAAAACAAAATGGAAAAAAATTAACAGCAAAAAATACCCTGTCAATTACTTATGGTAGTTGTCCTAATTCAGATTACCTGGGGGGGGGGGGAATAGTTTACTATAGTAACACAAATGTTTACTTGTTTTTGAAACAAGCACAGTAGAGTTGGAAGGTATCTTGGAGGTCTTCTAGTCCAATCCTCTGCTTCCTTTGCACATTAACAGGGTGGATGCTACAAATTTTAGGGAAAGGTATTTCAAAGTGGGAGCTATCCCACAGAAGTCTGTCATCCTGTCTGTCTGTGTCTGTCTATCATATGGCATATCATATATGAATTAGCAAAACATACACACACACACACACACAACATTTCATCTAGATTAGTAAAAAACACAATAAAATGTTAAAAAGATCTATGTTCATATACCAATGTCTAGGCCATCCAATCATATGATGTGATCTACAGTTTGATGTGAGACCCCACAGTGACACTGAAGGGGGGATACTATGCCCATCTATATTTATACAGACAGATCCGGCAGATTCTGTGGGAGGCGCAAACCCTATTCAGTATTGCCCATTGCTGGTGTCGTAGCTCAAAGCCTGGCACCTTTTTTGTGGGGGGTTTTATATGTCTTCTTATATCTGGGTGTTTAGCAACCCATTTGACTTTCCATTGGGAATCAAACTTGTTGGGCAGCTGTTATGCAAGTGCAAGTGGGGGCTTCCTTGATTTAAGTTTTCCAGCTGATAAATGAGGAAAGTCAGCATGTACCGATAGGAGTGAGTTGTTCATAATTTTTCTGTAGTCATTGTTTTTATCTTACATGCACTGCTTACGGGGAAGGAATTCTTAACATGCCTTCTCTAGATGAGTAGATCAGATAGCAGAGTCAATTCTGGCAAGTCTTGGTCTGATCTTTCTTCTGTATCATGACCAGCACTTTGAATTGGGACTGGAAGCTTAGTCTCAACTGATACAGTTGCTTTAGCATTGATATTGTTTCTTATGCCACTGTTAATAATTTTATACTAGTGGCAGTGTCAGCGTTCCAAATACAATGCAGAATTACCAAGGGGGATGCAGCTTATCAGATTTTCAAATGCATCCCCATGTTACTGCAATTCAATTGGACAGTGATCAAAGCATATTATGATCCTAGTAAAGTTGCATTTCGCATACAAGACAGAGCTGAGCAAATAGCAATAGCAGTAGACTTATATACCGCTTCATAGGCCTTTCAGGCCTCTCTAAGCGGTTTACAGAGAGTCAGCATATTGCCCCCAACAATCTGGGTCCTCATTTTACCCACCTCGGAAGGATGGAAGGCTGAGTCAACCCTGAGCCGGTGAGATTTGAACCGCTGACCTGCTGATCTAGCAGTAGCCTGCAGTGCAAAAGCGCCCCCCCCCCAGCATACTTAGTACATAGGAACAAAAAGTCCACGAGAATCCTCAAATCATCTCTTTATGAGTAGTATCATCAATGGATATAGGAGTGGAACCATTCCAAAATAGTCTTCAATTTTTTCAGTCAATTGTAAAGAATATTATAATTAATTATACATAACAAGAAGTCCAGTAGGATCAAAAGAGTGCATTCCCTCCCATCTATATCTTGAGAAAGGTTATGAATCAGAGTGCTATTTCTATTTCTATTTCATAACTAGGCCTGAGTGGAATTAAAAAGGATCTAGACAATTTGTTTCTTCTAGAATTTCCCATCACAAATAAATTGTAAATAATGTATTCAAAATAATTTATAATTTCACTGAATCCTTAATGGTGAATTTTTTTAATTCTTTTTTTTAAATTTTTTGAATAGACACAAACAAACAAGACACAACAAAAACCATAAAAACATATTCCATTACAAATTATAAAAAGTGTGTCAATTGGTTACAAAGAACTTTCGTGCATCCCTTCCACAGTCATCACCTATAATCCATATCAAATTATATATTTTACATCAAATTATATATATATATATATATATATATATATATATATATATATATATATATATATATATATATATATATATATATATATATATATATATATATATATATAACTATCATCATACCTTATCCATATGACTATAGTTGTTTTAACATCCCTTTATAACAAATATTCCGAAACTCAAAGCAAAACCACATAATGGCATTCCATTGTCTATTTTCAATATCATCCAACAACGTTCTATTTTTGTGAAACATTCTAAATAAAAATTAATTATGTTTGATAACAAAGTTTCTAAACCACCTTTCTTAATCACTGTTTACAATTTATATCCAATTTCAATATTATAGGCTTTCATTCATAAGTAAGTTTCAAAACTTCCTTTCATGGTCACCATTTAAAATTTATACCAAATTTCCTCTTGTAATTCATCATTTCCTCTTAATGGTGAATTTTTGAAGATAATTTTGGTTTCTAAATGAGTGAACTTACTGGTGTCATTCAGGCCCACACTCACAAGAGCCACACAGAATATCACCACCAAACATCCACAAAGAAAACAGACAAAAACACAAACTGATGAAGAGGCACGACCCAGAACCAGAAGCCAGACTGCAAATGCACAATTAGCCTCTTTAAAACCCCTCCTACCCTTACATGAAACACAACCCCCCAAACAATCAGAACAGAACACACCTCCACCCAATCAGGACACACCTCCACCCAATCAGGACACAGCCAAGCCCCCACCCAATCAGTTCAAACCCCCACTGGCAGTTAAAAGGAAGAAACAGCCGAGATCTCACATTACTCCTGGAAACACCAAGCCTGAAGTAGCCTGAAGATGACGAATGAGACTTCGTCGAAACGTTGCCAAGACATCTCCAATTCTACGCGGGAGAAAACCCGAATAACTATATATATATATGTTATTTATCAGCACAAATACAACATATATATATATATATATGTGTGTGCCTGTGTCTGTGTCTATATATGTGTGACTATATATATATATACACACACACACACACACACAGTAGTTTAAAATATATTATGGTATATCAATGCTAAAATTGCCATGCACGATCATGTAAAAATTTAAAGGGAGGAAGGAATATAAAATATTTCAGGACAAAAGACTGAAAAAAACTCTCAAAGAGTAATAGCATATTATTTTTTCCAGATTGTTAAACAAGGTCTTAAAGCTAATGCTCTCCTGGATCGAGGCATGCAGCTTACAGGATCAACTTCTAAGTGAGTAACAAGTTATGATGCATTTGTAATATATTGAAATTCCCCTTTTTAGATAATTACAAAGGTGGTGTCTATAAAGTTTTGTTCCACATTTTGGGAATATATATATATATATATATATATATATATATAGTGTTTCCGAAGTGGGGCGTGAGAGGAGTCACACATGGGTATTAACACAGCCCTTTTGCCCTGGAGACTGAGGTAAATCTTGAGGCCACACCTCCATTCCTCCACTGACCTCCCAGATTAACCTCAGTCTCCGGCCCAGAAGGAGTGTTTTACCGGACTCTCTCTCACTTCGTAGATTTCTAGGTTTTTCTAGGGTTTTTCCCAGTTTTTTCTAGGGTTTTTCTCCAGACCTTTAAGATTTTTCCATTTTTTTGCTCTACCTTCGAATCTGCTCCTCTCTCCACCCGTGCTCAGCGCTGCTTGCAGGCAAGCCTCGCCGCGATCCAGCGTGTTTCCCAAGCAGCCGGACGGCCGCGTAAGAGGGAAAAGAAGCCGCTGCGCCACGAGGCCCGTTGGGACAGCTGCAGGCCATCCAGGAGAGCTGCGCAAGGCACCAGCAATCGAGGAACCGGCCAGGCCCTTCCTCCAACGTTCCCGAGCCTCGGAGGAGATCGGATCGCAGATCGGTGGCCATTTTGGATTCCGCCATTTTAAGAGCACGTGGAAGAGCACATGACCCTCCTACGGAGGCTGAGAGTGCTCAAAAGACACCGCAGTAGCAGGAAAAGGCTACAGAAAGAGGCCTCACTCTGCCGGCAATCCGGGGAGGGCCCAGAAGCAGCGGTGAGCCAGCATTCGAGCCGCGGAGCGGCGGCAATTGTTGGGAAAGCATGGTGCCTGGAAGATCAAGGCACACAGAGAGAAGATGCCGGCAGGGAGAGAGGAGGTGGTACAGAAACCGTGAGTACTATGGCAGAGGCAGCGAGGAGCGGGGGTGCCAGGCCTAGGTCCCCAGGGGATTCGGATCCAGGTGAGGGGATCTCCAGGGGGGTTTCCCCAGTTTCCAGAGGGAGGTCCCCCGCCAAGAAGGGCACCCCCAGGCCCCATAGGAAGGGAAACTCTGGGAAGAAGGTTCAAGTTACCAGGGCCTCTGCAAGAAAGTTCAGGGCCACCATCAGCCCTTCCCCTTCCAGATCTCGCTCCCCCCGCAGGCTCCCTGTTCTGGAAGAGACCAGGGGGACTTCCCCAGGTTTCCCAAGGGGCACAGGCAGAGGGCACAGATCCCTATCACCCCCCCTTTCTCCTGCCCACCCATCTGAGGCTAGGAGAGACCCCTTTGGGCGCAGGGCACCCAGCCCTGCTAGACACCAACTGGCACCGCAATCCCCTGAACCTAGGGAATTTTTTCAACCCCCAGAACTGCACCCCTCTCTTCCAGAGCTCCCTGAAAGCTTCCAGGAGCTAGCCAGGGCCATAGCCCAAGGGATTGTTTCAGGGATGAAACACCAGTCCCAGGGTTCCAGGAGTAGGTCTTCCCGGGACCAGTCCAGGGGTCACCTGGATCGCTCCAGGGCCTCTGTTACCAGAGGGCCCAGGTCTCCCTCCCCCTCCACTGCCAGTGAGGCTTCAGATTTAGAGGAAGGGGAGTTGAAGGAGATGGGGTTTTCTGAGGATGAGGACGCCCAGGCCCCTGAGGCCCCCAACATCACTGGGCTCTTTTCCCCCTCCTTGTTTAGCTCCTTACTTCGTAAGGCCAGGGCCACAGCAGACTGGGCACCTGGACACCCCTCCAGAACCCAGTCCTGCCACTGCCACGCCAGGCCCCAGCGGGGGTAACAAGAAAGGGCCCTTCCCCGGTGGAGAAAGAGGAGATTCCCACTCCAGAGATGTTCCTAGAAGTACTTAAATCCCAGTGGGTTAAGCCCAGGGTCTTTTCCCAATCTGGGGGGCAATGAGGGTAGATTCTATAATCTCAATTCTACATTTGGCCAAGCTCTGCAGGTTCCTTCGGTGGACACTGGTTGCCACCCTGGCTTCAGTTTCGACCGTGGTGACTGGAGACATTGCCAACTGTCTTAAGGCAGAAGACAAGAAGGCGGAAATGATTTTGCATAAGTCATTCCAGGCAATAACCTAGGCTATTAGGGCAGCCGCTTCTACATCCTTTTTTAATAGGTCAACAGTGCTGTGGCTGGAACAGCTGAGAGACAGGACCCCGGCCACGGAGGTACATCTCCTGCAGGACATATCCAAGGTGCTGGCAGCCACGCAGTTTTTGGCAGATGCCATGCTGGATGCAGTTAAGTATGCTTCTCGAGCTTTGTCATCCTCTGTAGCGTCCAGGCGCCTTCTGTGGCTGTGCCACTGGCAGGCACAGTCTCGGGCTAAGTGGCACCTGGCAGGAGCTGACTAATCCGGAGACAAGCTTTTCAGTGCCTCGCTGGATCCTATCTTTGGTGGAGGACAAGAATAAGTGAAAGGTCTTCCTGGCTGCGACCAGACGGCCAGATCACCGACAGGCTCCTTACCCCAGGAGAACATTTACCACCCACCTGACACGGACACCCAGAATCAAAGGTACCTGCTTCCCAGGTTTCATAGACAAGGGGATAGGCAGTTCCCAAGAGACAGGTTTAGAGGCCAGCAGCAGAGCAAGCGGCCCTTTCGAGGAGGGGGCGGCCGTCCGTTCCACAGGTTCAAGTGATCCGATCGCGGATCACCCCATCGGCAGTCGCCTCTCCCTATTTGCGGATGCCTGGGAGCACGTCACTTTGGACAAATGGGTCCTCCAGATGGTTAAGTTCCAATCGCAGCCCCTGAATAGATTCTGCACCTTCGCCTCCTCCACAGATCTGGCCAAAGGGCCCTTAAGGCTAAGGCCATCAATCACCTGCTAGACATCAGGCCCATAGAGAAGGTCCCAGAGAGGGAGAGGGGTTCCGGATTCTATTCGAACCTGTTTCTGGTCCCCAAGAGTTCAGGGGGGTGGAGAGCCATTCTGGATTTTAAGCTACTCAACTCCAGGGTGGTCTACCGTAGGTTCAAGATGGGCTCCCTGAGATCCATCTTAGAAAGCATCCAACAGGGTGATTTCTTGGCCTCCATCGACTTCACGGAGGCCTACCTACACATCAGAATCGTGCCTGAACATTGTTGGTTCCTCAGATTTTCCCATGAGGGCAGTCACTTCCAACATAGGGCCCTTCCCTTTGGGCTTTACCAAGGTGCTGGCCGCGGCTGCAGGTTCCTTCGTTCCTTCCCAGTCCGATTTCACTGTTACCTGGATGACATCCTCATCCTAGCCAGGTCCCCAGACACTGCCAGGCAGGACCTGGGGCTCACCATCGACACCCTCAGGTCCCTCGGTTTCTTGATTAATCTCGAGAAGAGCCACTTAGCCCCATCTACCAGACTACAACACCTAGGGTCCATTATAGATTCGGTGTCTGGAGAAGTTTTTCTTTCCCAGGAACGTAGGGACAGCATTGTGCAGCTGGTCCATGAGATACGCAAATTACGCTCTGTCCCTGTAGTTCTTCTTTCCAGACTCCTTGGGAAATTCATTTCTTGTATAGGGATCGTGCCTTGGGCTCGCCTACACGCCAGGGAGCTTCAGTGGTTCCTGCTTCCATACCAGAGAGCCAGGACGAGCGACACCAGCTTCAAATTTCGAGTGTCACCCCAGGTGCTGCTCTCGCTCCGTTGGTGGCTGACACCAGCACTAGACAAGGGAAGGTACTCACAATGGACGCAAGCCTGTTCGGCTGGGGAGCACATCTGGAGACCCAGATAGCCCAGGGCCGCTGGACTCCAATAGACCTGTGCAACAACATAAACTGGTTGTAGCTCAGGGCCATTCATCTTGCCCTACGTCACTTCAAGACCACTGTGACCGGTCACCACGTCCTGGTCCTGACGGACAACGTGGCAGCCAAGGCCCACATGAACAGGCAAGGGGGCACTCATTCCAAGGACCTTCGTGACGAGGCCTCCGGTTGGGGAACTGGGCAGAGAGGCATCTGCAGTCCATCAGAGCGGAACACATCTCCGGGACAGAGAACCAGCAAGCGGATTGGCTCAGCAGGGAGACGGTCGACAACAGAGAGTGGCAGCTCCATCCCAGCGTCTTCCTCTGAGAGGTTCGGGTGCCCGACGGTGGATCTCTTCGCAACCCCAGCGAATGCCCAGCTGTCGAGCTTTGTATCAAGGTTCCCGTCCAGGGGAGCCATGGACACGGAGGCCCTTCGCTGCAGATGGCTACCAGGTCTTCTCTACGCCTTTCCTCCCCTTCCCCTCATCCCCGGGGTTCTGAGGAAGTTAGTGTCAGAGGGAGCAGAGATGATACTAGTGGCTCCCTTCTGGCCACGTCACCTCAGGCTAGCAGACCTGGTGGAGTTGTCCTCAGCCCCTCACTGGAGGATTCCCCCGGGGAAGGTGTCCCTGCAACAGGGGTCTCTGGAGCATCCTGATCTTGAGTGGCTCCATCTGACCGCCTGGCGATTGAGCAAGATCAGTTAAGACCATCAAGGCGTCCAGGAGGCAGTCCACCACTCGCATCTACAACGCCGCCTGGGTTGCTTTCGCAGACTGGTGCCAAGCAAGGGACATTGTTCCAGCTTCGGCTTCCGTACCCTAGGTTCTGGACTTTCTACAGGAAGGTCTGGAGAAAGGTCTGGCCCCCAGCAACCTTAGGAGACAACTCTCTGCCCTCTCCACGGTCCTGGGGTGTGTGGATTCACCGACTTTGTCTCAACATCTGGTCCTAAGGCGCTTCCTTAAGGGAGTGGTGAATCTGAAACCCCCAGTGGTCCATCGATTCCCTACCTGGGACCTGCCCATGGTCCTCCAGGCATTGACGGAAGCACCATTCGAACCCTTGAGGGAAGTTTCCCGAGGGAAAGATCATGGCACCAGCTGGACGTTAGAAGAGCCCTGCGCATCTATCTGAAGCGCATGGCACCCTTTAGATGTTCAGAGACCCTCTTTCAGGCATCTGGCCACCATTAGCAGGTGGATCAGAGCGGCCACCTCGAAGACCTACGAGGCACGGGGACTTCAGGTTCCAGAGGGCATCACAGCGCACTCCCCCAGAAGTGCGGCCACCCTCAGCAGCCTGGGCTACTCATGCTCCCATAGAAGAGATTTGCAGGACTGCCGCTTGGTCCTCTCCCTCGCCTTTCATCAGGCACTACCGACTAGATGCTTACACCTCCGCAGAAGCGGTCTTTGGGAGGAGGGTTCTCCAGGGAGTCCTAGACTCTCGAGGGGCTCAGGCCCATTGATCCCTCCCAAGGACATCTAGCTTTGGTATGTCCTATGTGTGACTCCTCCCACGCCCCACTTCGGAAACTGTCAGTTGGTCTTACCTGAACTGCATGTTTCGAAGTTGGCATGGGAGTAGTCACTCCCCCCCGCCATTTTTTGGGCGCACCGCGCCAGGGCCTGATTTAGCTCAGTGGCCAGTCAGGGCCAGGCAGGAAGAATGTGTCTGTGTGCTTTCTCTTTTTCTTTCTCTGTCCCTTCCTTCCAGGTGCTCTGCTACGAACTGTTGGTTAATCTGGGAGGTCAGTGGAGGAATGGAGATGTGGCCTCAAGATTTACCTCAGTCTCCAGGGCAAAGGGCTGGATTTTGTTTTATGGCTATTCTGAACATTTTTCAGATTCAGTGAAAAGTTATTGAAAAGTTTGAAAAGTAAGCCTTTCAAGTTTTTAAAGGAAAGTTAAATTAATTCATAAAATGTCTTCTAAGAAATTATGAGACTTATGATGTCGGACTTAATTGATATGATGAAATGTTTAGTAAACCATAGCTTGCTAAGGATAGCACAAACATGATGAAAGATATTTATGGAATTAATTTGTTTTTCCATTTCTGGGCAAAGGTAATCCTTGCTGCCGTAATTATGTAGTATTAAATACTGGATTTCTTTTTTGTATTTTGCAGACATAATTCCTAATAAAAAAACTTCAGGTTTCCATTCTATTTTAACCCCTGTTATTGCCTCCAGCCAATTTTTGATCCTTTCCCAAATTCTTTTAGTCTCCTCACATGTCCACCATAAATGGTAATATGTTCCGTGTATTTCCAACATTTTGGGAAGGTATTTGTTAAGTTTTTAGCTAACCTTGTTGGTGCCAGATGCCATCTGTAAAACATTTTGTACTAGTTCTCCTTGTATGCAACTGATAGTGTCATTTTTAAATTTATTCCCCAAAATTGATAAAAAATATTTATGAACACTTTCTTACATTTCCTGTACATGTCAAATAGTTTTGGTACTAGGCTTAAGAAAAACTCCTTTTTGCTTTAAAATATCTTTGTCATGCAAAAAACGGAGGAATTGCTGTTTAATCATTTAAATGTAATTCATATATCTATCATTTGAATATATTTTTATTTATTGTTGATTAAGAGGTCTTCATTATATACAGTTTGTTTACAATGATGAATCAACATGTATTTTCAAAAAGAGTGACATTTATTTGATGCCAGAATTTTTTATCATTTAAGACATTCTAGTACTTGAAGCTTGGTTTTCCTAATAATTGTAGAAATGTAATGTCTACCATCTTCTTATACCAAACCTGCTTATTGGAGGATATGTCTTGTAAATATAATATAATGCATTTATATCTCTGATTCTATTGCTCTCAACTGGTAGGATACATGTTATGTTTTTGTAAAATAAAAATTAAACTACAGATAAAAAGATACATTTAAAATGCGTTCAAACCTGTAACTTGAGAAAGCATCAATTCAGTGCTCAGTTCTATTGTCTTCTGGATACTTGTTTGTGTTATTACTTTGTTTTTGTAGGTGAACACTTTTTCAAATTAGGAAATTTACACTTTCTTCATCTATGGCATTTATTATAAGTAGGTCATATTATCCTGAACAGACGGTTAGGTAAATAATCTTTTCCAATAAATTCTATTCTGGCATGTAATCAGCAAAAAGATGCAATTAAAAATTTATATTTTGTTTTCCATTTATTTATTTAGCACTCCATATACTCCTTTGGAAAAGAAAATCCTTGATAACACAGATGATGAAACAATAACAGAGGAATGGACTCTTGATCATCCAGTTTGTCAGACCAGAACAACAGCTATCGTTGAAGTAAAAGGAACTGTGGATATAGTTCTTAGTCCTCTTGTAGCCGAGGTTTTAGACAGGTATTTCTTAGTTTCAAGAGCTATATGCATATAATATGGTTGTCACATTTCTTCTTGACCTCGGACGGTACAAACATACATTGTCTGAAACAGATATGAATAAAGAGTCTTTTTAATATTTTTCTCCTGCAGCCTCATGTGTTATGTCTTCCTATTTCTCTTCTCCTTGAATTACTGGATATGTATGGCCATATAAGCCAGTATTATAGTAATGAGATGCAGGTTCATGTAAGCCATGGAAATTTACTCTGTGACTTTGATGTCAACCAGTTTTTTTAGCCAACCTACTTCACCAATTTGCCATTACGTGGCTAAAATGAATTGTGATCACATTTAATCTTTCTTGAGCTCCTGTCTTAAGAATATCAGTACTTATAGGCCAAACAAAACCATTATTAAGGCTGTATTTGAACTTCCAGCAAACAGCTTATTCTAGGTAGATACTAGGGGGAAAAAACAAGCCACTACGTGGAAAACATTTCTTCTTTTCTTTTTTCATTTCTATCCTACCTTTCCTCCAAAAACTCCTATTTTTTTCTTCCTGGAAAGCACCAGCAATTTCAGATAAGTTGAGGTAAGAGAAAGCAACTAGCTTAAATATACTTGAGTTCATTAATCAAGTATAGACAGACAGAAAGCTATTTTCTGTCCAGGTGGCCATTCAGAATCTAAAAACCAATTCTGTTTAGAAAATATCAGTTGTATAGTAGCAAAATTGTGGAAACGGTTTCCCTTGTCCAGTCATTTTTGACTCTGTGGGATGGTGCTCATCTCCGTTTCTTACCAAGAAAGCCAGCATTGTCCAAAGACATTTCTATGGTCATGTAGCTAGCATGACTATGTGCCAAGGTGCATGAAACACTATTAGGATCCCACTGAAGTGGTACTTATTTATGTACTTGCATTTGCATGGGCAGGAACTGGGGCAGTTAACAGGAGCTCACCCTATCAAGAGGTGTTTATGTTTTGAACCTGGTCTGTCAGCTTTCTAGCTGACAAGCTCAGCATTTTTAACCGCTGAGTCCTGTTATTAATATGGTACTGTCAGCTGCAACTTCGTTTAAGAATCAGGAAAGAAGCCACTCAACTCCATTTGTTTGAAATCAAGTGTACTTTTACTAATTATAAACGAACAGTAGCAAAGCTAAGCTGAGTCTGGTTAATTAGGCGCAAAAGTGAATAATATCATGTATAATTCAATCCCCTCCCCTTGGCACCCCAGTCCATAGTCCAATTATAATGCACCCAACTGTCAGGTGGGAGATAACTTCAAAAGTCATCACCAGAATGGAATGCTGGACAGTTAGCCTTGGTGGGAAACTCCCTTCCTCCACATGCGCAGTAAGATGGTCAGATCAGCGTCTAGAATCTTCCTCCAGCACAACAATGAGTCCCCTTCCAAATACCATGCCCCCCCTCCCCGTTTCAATGGCAGCCGAAGCAGCAACAAAGCAGAGGCTGACAGGTACACTTTAATAAATCCCAAACTGATTTGATGTCCTAATACATATAATCTTTTTCTTAATTCCATATGATTGGTTAAGGTTAAGAGGAACAAAAGAATACAGAGTATACTTTGATAAAACAAAGAAACTGGCATTTGGGGTTATACCAGTTCATTGATTGATATAATTCTGTTTTCACAAATTAACTTTTTAACGTTTTTAGTATGAGCTACCAAAGCCATTGGGAGATCAGGCAGCAGACAAATTTAATAATAAATAAAAATATTGGGTTTCCCCTACATTGACAGATCCTAAAAATTCTGCTACCTGCTTATTTATTTATTAAATTTATATGTTGCCCTTCTAGCTATCAAGCGAATCCGGATGGTTTACGGATTATTAATAGCAATATAGACTATTATAAGTTTAACAATATTAAAACATTGGACATTGAAATTTAAAACAGCATTTTTAGCTTATGAAGAAAACTTAATAGCAATAGTAATAGCACTTAGACTTATATACTGCTTCACAGTGCTTTTACAAACCTCTCTAAGCTGTTTACAGAATTAGCATATTGCCCACAACAGTGTGGATCCTCATTTTACCCAACTCGGAAGGATGGAAGGCTGAATCAACCTTGAGCCGGTCAGGATTGAACTGCTGAACTGCTGGCAGCCAGCAATCAGCAGAAGTAACCTGCAGTACTGCATTCTAACCACTGCCCCATCACATGTGCAAATGTAATCATTTGAAAAAATAAATTTTACAGATGCATTTATTATAAATATCTTTAAAGTTTTAGACATAAGTTAATTTGGCTATATTTTTCTCAAGCCTTTTATAAAGATACAAGTAAATAAAATCTTGCTTGAAGCCTGCTTCCAACATATATTTTGGACTAACTTTTCCTATAGGTATATAGAAGCAATGGTGCACTGTGCAAGCACACGTCATGCAGCAGCCATTGTGGATGATTTGCATTGTAAGGTTCTCAGAGAAGCTGTCCAGAATAAAAAAACAACATTTTCAGAAAATGTACGTATAATTATCTAATTAAATTTCTGATTATGGCAAAGGTTTATTATTTCCATGCAGCTTTTTGCCTCACCAAATATGCTTTGGCTTTTTTTTCTTATTTGGCGTATTGAACAACAACAGAATAATCACGTTATATATTTAGTCCTCAAAGATTATAGGTGAGAGGGAAAGTAAAGCCTTGCTTCAGGAGATGGGGTGGAAGAGGAATACATTATATTTACTCCATTTAGTAAATGCTATAGTATAAGTAAATGTTTTACACAAGTAAGGAAAAATATTTTTATATTTTTGGACTTCAGTACAAAAATTATTTGCTTGAAAATTCAGTTCTCATCATTCTCCCTATTAGCAAAAACAAACAAACCAACAAACCCTTAACTGCCAAAATGGAGAAACAGGTAAAAATAATATGTGGGTTCCAGAGAGAAAAGGGATGGATGGGGGAGAGAATATGAAACAAAATGGAAGATTTATCAAATTACATTTAAAATATTCTATTGTCTAAAAGAATTAGGACTTCTTGAATTTGGCGTATATGTGGTGGTGCTTATTTCTATTGCTGTTGGATGAAAGGGTAGAATAAAAGACATGATGCTATTTTGAAGCAGTAGAACTGTAACTTTAAATTAAATTTAAGTTCTTTTAGATTTTATTGTTCCCTTCTCTAATTTTTGGAACAAGGCATGTCAGTCCTAGGCCAAATATAACACTTAATCCAAAGCAGTTGAACATATCTTCTTTAAATCTTAATTGCAACATGTACTATTGTTCTTCTGTTTTAAAGCTGTCTTCTAAACAGGATGTGAGAGGAACAAAAATTGAAACCCCGGCTACTGGAACAACTCAAGTAAAGACGCAAGCGAATGTTTCTCTTAAACAAGACAATGTGACTATTAAAGGCCTACAAGCCAATGTTACAGTACCTAAGGTAATTAACAGTTTGACCCAGTAGCCTTGAAAAATGCACTAGAGCTTAGCAAGAATTGTCTTGAATATAAGCAGGTTGAAAGAACGAAAGCATCATTTTGTGCAGATTTGGGCTAGGTGGAGGATCCAGGTTTCTGACATCTTCGTTATTTAAAAAGATGACTACCTAGTCTGGATCCTAAGAAAAGAACACTAATATGTTGAAGAGAAGTATAGGCATGAAATTATTTGAAGCTATGTATCATGGCCATTGTTATTGTATTAGCTGTATCAATGTCAAAACTGCCCAGTGGGAAAATGTTAATCAGCCTTGGTATGGATTCCTTCAAAGCCCAAAATTTCTTTTGTTAAGTGAGACATCCGTTAAATGAGTTTTGCTCCATTTTAAGACCTTTCTTGCCTCAATTGGTAAGTGAATCACCCATTAGTAACCCATTTGTTAAGTGAATCTGGCTTCCCCATTGACTTTGCTTGTCAGAAGGTTGCAAAAGGGGATCACATGACCTTGGGACACAGCAATAGTCATAAGTATGAACCAGTTGCTAAGCATCTGAATTTTGATCACATGATCATGGAGGTGTTGCTATGGCGGCAACTGTGAAATTGGTTATAAGTCACTTTTTCAGTGTCATTGTAACTTTGAACGGTCACTAAATGAACTGTTGTAAGTTGAGGACTACCTGTACATAATGTATTAGTTGGAACAACAACTAAGGCACTGGTTCATTTGCCAATTTCAAATACAGGTACATTTCTTTCCCAGACTGTGAGTATTTATCCAGGAAAGTGATTAGATGTCAAGGTACTACTGGGTCCAAAGTAACATTTACAAAGATTCAAGATGTTTATGACTAAATAAAGAAACTATGCATGAGTCTGGATCATTTTATTTCTAGTAAAGAATAGGGCCATACTGGTTCCATGCAACAGTGTAGAAAAGAATTTCATGGCTGATCATAATTGAATACAAAGGATGTTGAGGATGCTTTTACCCAAATACTAGTTGTACTTTCAATAATATACCAATCTCCCATAATATATCAATTGTGCTTATCCTAATTCAATGGCAAAATGTGCAACATGAATGTTCATAGCATTTCTTTAGATAAAGCGGTGCTCATGCTTTCTTGAAATTTTGAAAAATTTTTATTGAATGGAATAAAAGCACTTGATTTGTATGTCTCTTCTTAATCTATGGGATAACTTTTTTAGGTAAATTTATGCTTACTTCAAGCATCAATTGAAGAATCATCGGGGACAGCCACAGCCAAAAATGTAACTCATGTTTCTTTAGTGGCTTTGTGCTTTGACAGGATTGCCACACAAGTCCGTATGAACAGGTAAGGCAACATTTTTAATAAGTCATAGTTACATTTTTAATAGGAGATTATTTTTTTTTTTTTTTTTTTTTTAGGATTTTATTGGAAATTTATATGCCGCCCTTTTCCCTGAGGGGACTCAGGGCGGCTTACAACAGTGAAGGGAAGGGAGTGCAAGACAAGACTTAAAAAGAAAAGAATCGTGATTAAAAGAAAATTGATCATAAAAACACAACATTCACTCAACATTCGGGCGGGGTGAGAGTAATCCTATCCCCAGGCCTGACGGGATAGCCAGTTCTTAAGGGCTATGCGGAAGGCCTGGACTGTGGTGAGGGTACGGATCTCCACGGGGAGGTTGTTCCATAATGTCGGAGCAGCAACTGAGAAGGCTCTCCTCCGCGTAGTCGCCAGTCGGCACTGACTGGCGGATGGAATTCGGAGGAGGCCTACTCTGTGCGATCTGATGGGACGCAGGGAGGTGATTGGCAGGAGGCGGTCTCTCAAATAGTCAGATCCACTACCATGGAGCGCTTTATAGGTGGTAAGTAAGACCTTGAAGTGCACCCGACGATCAACAGGTAGCCAGCGCAGCTCACGGAGGATTGGTGTTATATGGGCGAACCGTGGTGCGTCCATGATCACTCGCGCGGCCGCGTTCTGGACTAGCTGAAGTCGCCGGATGCTCTTCAAGGGCAGCCCCATGTAGAGCACATTGCAGTATTCCAGCCTAGAGATCACAAGGGCTCGAGTGACTGTTGTGAGAGCCTCCCGGTTCAGGTAGGGCCGCAACTGGCGCACCAGGCGAACCTGGGCAAATGCCCCCCTGGTCACAGCCGACAAGTGGTGGTCAAAACTCAGCTGTGGATCCAGGAGGACTCCCAAGTTGCGGACCCTATCTGAGGGGAATAAATTTTGCCCCCCCAGCCTGATTGGTGGAACGTTAGCCAAATTTTTGGGAGGAAAACACAACAGCCACTCGGTCTTTTCCGGGTTGAGTACCAGTTTGTTAGCTCTCATCCAGTCTTTAACAGCCTCAAGGCCCCGGTTCATCACGTCCACCGCTTCATTGAGTTGGCACGGGGCGGACAGATACAACTGAGTATCGTCCGCATACTGGTGGTATTTTATCCCGTGCCTTCGAATGATCTCGCCCAGCGGTTTCATGTATATGTTAAATAGCAGGGGGGACAGAACCGAACCCTGCGGCACCCCATAGGTTAGGGGCCTCGGGGACGATCTCTCCCTCCCCACCAACACCGACTGCGACCTGTCCGAGAGGTAGGAGGAGAACCACTGTAAAACAGTGCCGCCCACCCCCACCTCCCGCAGTCGTCGCAGAAGGATACCATGGTCGATGGTATCGAAAGCCGCTGAGAGGTCGAGGAGAACCAGGATGGACGTATAGCCTCCATCTCTGGCTCTCCAGAGATCATCGGTCAATGCGACCAAAGCGGTTTCAGTGCTGTAACCGGGCCTGAAGCCAGACTGGAAGGGGTCAAGGTAGTTAGCTTCCTCCAAGGTACGCTGAAGCTGTAAGGCAGTGCTTCCTCCAAGGTACGCTGAAGCTGTAAGGCAGTGCTTCAATACAAATTTAAGAGTGTGACAAAATCATTGTTTCAGGACTCTTCTTCATCTCCATGAGGTCCCTGTAATCCAGATTTTGTCTGTATAATACATTTTTTAAATCTTTTTGTTAAATGATATGGGGCAGATTTATAATGTAAATGAGTAACAAATGCCTTCAGTTATGCATATGTATTAAATTATTGATTCAGGAAACTGCATTTTCTAAGATGTCTCAAATATTTCTTTCTTTTTTTTTAAATTAAAAGAGGTGTGGTTGAAGAGAATACAAATAGTACAGAAACTAGGAGAGGTTCTGTAACTTTTGAGAAGTATGTCCATTCCAATAAAATGCAGCCCCAATCCTCTGGCTCTCTACGATCAAATGCTGGAGCAGAAAAAGGAAAAGAAATTGCAGCTAAACTTAATATTCATCGTATTCATGGGCAACTCAGAGGCTTAGATACTTCAGGTAAGCCTTTTTGTAATGCTAGTTTGGCAGTGCTTCAATACAAAAATCTTATTAAGACTAGAATATATCTTATTAAGGCTTGAATATATATATATGGAAGGATTTCTCCCCCCCCCCCCCGCTTTTTTATTTTAGTTGAGAAAATACAAAACTCCAAAATTAAAAAAAATAAATACAGAACAAGACATTTAAAAAAGGTGCATTAAAGAAAAAAAGAGACCCAACATATATACATATACAGCATTATCCCCCCAGTTGAATACTTATTAATACATTACTAAAATATTGTTTTCCTTGTGAAACAGACCCCCCCCCCAAATTTTTAAACTACAAAATCTATTTGCAGATTATTGACCTGTCATCTTTATACTATATTAATGACAAAATAATTAATAGGAAAAACAATAATAATAAAAAGACAAAGTTAAAGTTTCAAAACCAAACAACAAAACTGTTATTACAATCAACTTTTAGAACTTTTAGCAAATTTATCATGGCACTTTATCCCAATTATTCTTAAATCTCATCCCAAGAGTTAATCCTGGATCAAATATCCATGTTTGTTTCCTAATACCAATTAATTAATATTAACAATATGAACAAGTAATAATTGTTGTCTAATTAAATATAATAAATTCCAATTTTTACAATCTGTCTTTCTTCCCAACAATGTTCAGATGAAAGTGGTTTCCAATTAATTGTGATAAATCCATTTCTCAATCTTCTCCAGTCCTCTGGGGGAAACCAATTTGTCACTTCTCCATTTACTCAGGCTTCTGCTATTATAAGACTGCAGGCTTTTACTTCAGAGAAGTGTATGCAATCAGTTCACTCACTTCTATGTCTATATAACCCATATCTCTTTCCAATGAATCTGTAGCTTTCAAATCACATTTCCTTTGTGAATCTAATTTATCCAGAGCTACATGCATCTGAATATTTTCCACAGCTTTTATCAATTCATCAGACTTTTTAAAAAAGCTTTCAACTAAGAATTGTATGTTACCAAAAAGTTTTTTTTTCCAGACATCATCCACTCTTGCTTGTCATAATTTGATACATTATTCTGTGTAGCTTAGGTTGAAGCAAAGGTATTTTCAGGATATTTTGATCCAAGATTAAAAGAGAAATTAAAAAAAATAACTTGAAATATTTTGCTAATTTAAAAAAATGTAAAAAACCTGTGGTGAGAGTAAATCAAATGAAAGCATTTTCCCTGTCCGAAAACACTGTGTGTTTCCTTGGGAAAGTGAAACTTATTCAAGACAACAACATCAAAAGGAAATTAAAAAAAAGCTAGAGTCCAGCAGGGGTTGAAATAAATAAGCACTAGATCAACCAGTTAATTTTTAAAGATAAAAAACAGAGTAAAACATAAAATTAAAAAAGTGAAGTTAAAACCCAGGCATACTTAAGAAAATGAACTGTCGAGAGAAAGATGGACAACCAGTGACTTTCTGACCACTTCCAAAGAAACTGGAATCTTCACACCCCTGCCCAAGTGGGTCCACAACCATCCAAAGCCATCTTGGGTCATTCTTCAGGGTTCCCATTCAAATCCAGGGAGTAGCACTGCCAGAGAACCAGCTTTTGGCAGCAAAATCAGCTGATTATCAGCAAGAGAGAAAAAAAAATCAAGTTTTATTTCTTTGATAATGTTCCAGAACTTGGAAAGGAACTATTTCAACACGAGAAGCAGTTAGAACTTTTCTTGTCCTAGCTCCACAGCAAATGGAATACCCATGTCAGTGCTGGAGGAAAAAGGTTGTTTCTAGAAAGTCCAGTACACTGTAGTTTTTCATTGAAAAAACCCTCTTTCCAATAAAATTGTCTTATTTTTTTACTTTGCAGATATGGGAATCTGTGCAATAACAGCCATTCCATTTGAAAAATCAAAAGTTCTTTTCACTTTGGAAGAGTTGGATGATTTTTCTTTTGTAGATGAAACTGATCATCAGGTAGTTCAAGATGTAACACGAATTGGGCCTAGCCAAGAAAAATGGGGCTGGATAATGTTTGAATGTGGAATTGAAAATCTGACAATAAAAGGTAAATGATCTTTCAACATTTTTAATATATGATAACACTGTAAACATTGTAAAGGAACTGATATTTTGTATGTTTGTATATTGACAGGTGGTAGGCAATGTGGTGCTGTATTATATAACGCATTTGGGAATATAGGTAAATCTGGAGGTACCGACAGAGGTGGATTTCTTGCATCCAATAATTCTTCAGATTCTCCCACTGGCAGTGGTTACAATACTGATGTGTCTGAAGAAATTCTCCACCGTGATTGCGTTAGTGCTGGTTCTGATACTCGTTCAAATTCAGTTTCAGATGAGCAAGTAAGACAGTTTTAAAATAGTCTTTGGACCATTGCTAGCTGTTACTATTGTGACAATAAAAATATTTTCCAATTTGCTAAATTAAGCTGTTTTTCAAACTGAATCCCTTTTCTGGAAAAATATGTAATTTGCATGCATGTTCATGTTTTGATTTTAAAAAAAGTCTTGTGCTTTTTTGGGGGGGAGGGCAGGTGACACAATAAGCTTCTATCTTAACAACAAATTTAAGAAACCTACAGCCATCCACTATGGACTAATCTTGCACTTTTTCATCTTTATTACTCTTGTTTAGGATGAAGGGGTTGAATCTGATGAACTAAAAAAGGATAATCCTTTAAGGCCACCCCCACCTGATTCTTGCAGCATGAAACTGACAATCAAAGAAATCTGGTTCAGTTTTGCAGCTCCAACAAATATTCGTTCACATGCCCATATATTTTCAAGGTGTGTTGGATTCCATTTCATATTACCTGAACTTCGGTCAATGGACTGTAATATATTTTATTGCCTAATATATAAAGCATCTAAAAACTACATGAACTTTACATATAAATTCATATAAATTTATTTAATGGAGTTCATTGTGTATTTTTTATCTAGAGTAGATATCAACATATTTTGAGAATGTGCACTAGGCATTTCTACCTAAAATATATTTTATGTACCTAGACAGGCACATTTTTAGGGTTATAATTTTATTGCTGAATGAGAACAATAGTAGGCTAAAATTACAGATTGGAATATTTATGTTATTAGATACAGTTTACATTTAAAAAAAATCTTTATATACTTAAATAGTTCAATCTATTTTGTGTCCCTAAGACCTCATTATTAATATGTCTCTGTAATTGCAATTAACTTTGTGTATAACCATGCATATTGTGATACTTTTACTCTTTTAAATATTTTTACCTAAACTCTTTTAATCTTAGTTTTGTCTTTGATTGCAATGGTCATAATAAAAATATTGGTTTTTATACATACTGTAGTTTCCTAATCTTACTTTTGCTATCCTGTATGTACAAATGAAAATTGTTGGTGATTGATATTTCTATGAAAGTACTCAAATTATGCACTGATACTTTAATCTAGTTTTGTAATGAAAAATCTGCAAGAAAGCAACCAAGATCAGAGAGCACAAAGGACCCCACGATATTTAAATTAATTCCTTGTACAGTTATGGATTACTATGAATATTAAAAAACATGTATAAAATTATGTAACTGATGTTCAATTTCCCTTGCATATACAACTGTTTTATAATTCATCTTTTTTCTAATATTGTAGGCAACTGAATCTTCTGAGTACTGCAACTCCAGCCATTGGGGCTTGGCTTGTTCCAATTGATCAAGTGAAGTCTTCTTTAAACAAATTAGAAACAGAGGGAACCTTGCGTGTTTGTGCTGTCATGGGATGTATAATGACAGAAGCCTTAGAAGTAAGTATCTATTAAGAGAAAGAGTTTGAATATATTATGCAAAGACCAGGCTCTTGAGAACTGTAAGATACTGGGAAAAGTGAAGAAAAAGAGAAGGTGACCAGCAGCCTGGTTAAAAAATGATTTAGCAAGAAAAAGTATATCATACCTCTATAAAATGCATTTACTTATCTCTATAAGGCACAGAATGTTGTTCCCTTTAAATCCCATTCCTTAACCTTTAGTATTGAAAGACACACAGACAGTAACAATATAATATTATTAGAGAATGATCATAAAAACTAATAAAGTTCTAAATAATTTTGTGTTTAGTTTTTCGGTAAAAATAGACCCTTAGCATGTGTATATATTGTAGATATTAGCCACAATACTAGATTGTGAATAAATATTGAGTGATAGAACTAATATAGCTTATTGTTTTTAATGTATTCAGAATAAAAGTGTACACTTTCCTTTGAGAAGCAAGTACAACAAGCTCACAAGATTATCTCGTTATCTACAAGAAAACCCTTCCTGTCTGCTGTGTAATATACTTCACCATTATCTTCATCAAGCAACTTTTTCCATTATTGAAGAAGCAACCATGGTAAGTTACTGCTTAAGATTATGGTCTGATTAAAAAAATACTAAAAAATGAGAGTTCTTTTGCACTGTGATCTATATTTATAAAATATTATTTACTAATTGCAATTTCTATTAACATTTGTGTAAATCTCTTGTGACATACCTGGCTATTTAATAATAATAACAACTGTTTATTGCTAATAACAAACTCTGACAGCATCCAGAGAAAAACAGAAGCCAAAGAAACAAAAATAGAATAGAGACTTAACAAAGAAGCATTGTTAACATGTTCAGAAAACCCCTACATATGTAAAAATATATTATTATAAGCACAAAAATGAATATTTTATTATTTCAACATAATTTTTTAAATTTATTTTATTTTATTGTTAATTTGTTATACTGTTATTTTGAAGAATTTAACAGCTGCAAAAAATTTCAAAATATTTGTGGCACAAGAAAGGTTTCTATCTTAAGGTGATTACTTAATGATAAGTTCTCCAGTGTGTTATACTTACTGTTTTTACATGTTAAAGAAAGGAAGGAAGGAAGGAAGGAAGAAAGGAAGAAAGGAAGAAAAATAAAAAAATAAAAATAGAGCAAAATAGGCAACAACTTAAAAAAGGGGAAAGGACTTGTCCTTTGTTAAATAACTTAAACATTTTAAAAACCCAGAATCTAAATTGTAGGAACAAATAAGAGAACTCAGGGGTATTTATTTGCAAGCAAATTTGGATGTTTTGAAGCCTGGATGCTAGAATTTTCTGGGTATCTGTTTGTATTCTAGAGTGATGGCCTTCCTGCTCTGGTGACATTAAAAAAAGGTCTCATTGCATTAGCAAGGCAGTGGATGAAGTTCATTGTGGTGACCCCAGCCTTCAAAGGTGTAGGTTTACACAGACCAGCTCAGCCAATAAAACTCCAGTCAACTGTACAACAGGAACAAGAAGATGGTTTAGGTTTGGACAATGTGGGAGGACTTCAAAGTGACACAAGCGCCGATGGAGCAGAATTTGAGTTTGATGCAGGTATTGTATTCATTTTCACATACTTTCTCTTTCTCTACCCCCTCTTCCCTTTGTCCCTCCATCCCTCTGTGTATTTTTAAGATCAGTTTATTTTGCATTCCATCCACATATGGTAATCTTTCCTCTTTAACACATTCTTGGAGAGAAATATGTTTAAAAAAATATTTAACCTTGTCCTGTCTGCATAAAATGGATTTTCCTTCCAAGTTCTTTTTCTTCTTTAATTATGTACTTGTAAAATATTGTAATATTCTAAGCTAATTCACAGGAAATATATAGGTACTTACAGTATCATAAGCAATATAATTTTAAAATTCATAATCAAAATAATTAAAAAGTGGGAGGGAGGCTGTGAAAATGTTATAAATAGAAGAACTTCAAAAAATACTGCTTCAGTTTTACTACTTACTGTTTTGCTGACATTATTGAATTACATTATTCAAATATTGCTGTTTCTTTTCCTTCCTTATCTGTACATAGCAGCTGGTAGCTGATAAATTGAGTCCCTTAAATTAATGCATAGCTAACAGATATGGAGTTGTAATCCTGGCCAATCACTTAAACAAAGACCTCTACTGAGTGGGCATTTTAAGGGGAATTGTAATTTATATATTCAAAAACAAAGATCTGCAATAACATTTATGTTTTCTTGTGAGGAAAGAATATTTGTATTTATGAATTTGTTTTTCTTTTTGTGTTTCTGTTTAAAACAATTGGATTTTACTTTGTTCAGACAATTGGTGACTGCCTTTCAAGTTAGATTAAATTAGTTTCCACAGGAAGCCTAGAATTGTATTTTATTGAGATAGGCTAAGAATAGAATTTTGCAAATCCATTTTTTTATTCATCTTTTTATAGCCCAGAAAGTTGGAGGATGGGAGTTAGTATGAATCTTTCCATTTTCCTTCCTCTCTGAGACTTTTCATACAGGTAGTCCTCGACTTGTGACCATTTATTGAAATGGCTGTAAGTCATTGAAATTACAAGGGTGTCAAAAAGAGTGACTATGACCTGTATTCATACATGACTATCACACCAGATGCACAGTCAGATGTGATCGTAATTCAGACGCTGGACAGCCAACTCACATTTACAGTTCGTTTTAATGTCATGCAGTCATGTGCTTGTAATTTGCATTTTTTTTTGCTGATTTCCAGCAAAAAAAAAATCCCCTTGGGGAAGCTGAATTCACAATGACTACAGTGATTTACTTAATGATCACTATAGAAATTGTTGTAAAATCAGGTCTGAGACAAATTACTACTGCAATGATTTAGGATGGAAATTTTCCCAATTGTGGTCGTAAATCGAGGATTATCTATGTTTCTTCTGCACCTGTTGTTTCTCTAACAGCCTCTGGATTCCTCAACAGTTATTGCTATAAGTAGCAATAATTATCCATGGTAATATGTTACTCAGACTGTTTTACAGACTGAATTTATAAATTTCGACTATAAATAACTGCCTATACAGTGTGTTCCAATGATCTGTAGGATATATGCCTTGGCAGTTAGCAAATGCTGATTATGTAGCAACATCCCTGCCTCAATTCCCAGATTCTGTTGCTTGGCTGGTACTAAAAACCATCAAGGTTTATCGTCCCTTGGAATATTAATTTCTCTTTGGATGGCATTAAGTTAGGACAACTCAGAAGCATGATCTCCATTAGTAGCTTAAGGTGTTATATTAAGGCTATGAGATACTATCCTCCAGGTTGGCCCATAGGTGGTGTATTAAGTGGACCTGGGCAACTGAATTCCGAGCCATAGGCTACAGTTACCTATGAAGCAGTAACTGTGGAACACCCAAATCTGGGCTGTTGTCTGTAAAGAGATAACACCATAACTATTAAAGCACCTTAATAAAAAAAGAGGAACAAATACATTGATGTAACTTTTTAATAGTGTTGAATTACATTTAATTATTTATTCTGGGAAATATCTAGTAAACATACACACACACACACACACACACACACACAATGTAACAGAGTTCCCCAACTTTGTGGACCAGTGGGAGAGAGAAGGGATGGGTCCATGTGTGCAGTGGGCAAGCAGCTCCATTTGTGCAAGTGGAGGACACGCATGCTGCTTATGCAAATAGTGCAAACGTGCTGTCTGCTGCTTGCACAAGTGAGGATACGCGTGCACTTGCTTGCAACTTTGAGGCCCAGTTCCCAATGGCTTAAGGCTTGATAATGGACGCAGCCTGGGGATTGGGCACTCGTGCAATAAAATATGTGCACTCCAATAAAACTCTTCTAAAGTTTTTCAGAATAGGTAATCCTTTACTTAGAAACAGTAGTTTAACTTCAGTGGGGGAAGGTGGATTCACTCAATGACTGTATGTCTCACTTAATAACTGCATTGATTTGCTTAACAACTGTAGCAAAAACAGTTGTAAAATGGGACTAAAATTCACTTAACAGCTGCCTTGTTTAGTCAAGGGAATGTCAGGCTCTGTTATGGTCATAAGTCAAAGACTATCTGATTAATGTAAATTGGCAGGGAAGCTGTATAATCAAAATTACTTGTAAAAAGAGTCCAATATATTTATTGAAGCTGACTGTGCTGATTCAAATTTCAATATTTTTCTTGAATTTTGGATACCCAATATTAATAAGAATTTGTTGGCAGTGAAGCAATACCTATTTTAGTAACTAATTGTCTTGGATAGCTTTATCCTCTTTATAATTTCTCCATTTGTCAAATGTTTTAGCTACTGTCAGTGAACATACGATGCTTCTGGAAGGAAGTAGTACACGCCCCCCACCTGCTGCTGGGCCTGTAACTGGTGCTGAGATTATGAGGAAATTATCAAAGACTCATACTCATAGTGATTCTGGCCTTAAAATAAAGGTAAATCTGTTTTATTCCACATCAGTATGAAATTTTATATCCTAACATACATATGCTTATTTGTTGAAGAAAAAATACAAAAATATAATTTTGTATATAGATCTTAGCACTCCTTATAATTAAAATTTGAACAATTCATTTACCACCTCATCTCCAGGTAGAGTTTTATTTATTAGGGTGAGGTGTGGGAGAAGTAACACATGGGTATTAACCCAGCCCTTTTGCCCTGGAGTCTGAGGTAATCTTTTGAGGCCACACCTCTGATCCTCCATCTGCTCTCCCAGATTAACCTCAGACTCCAGCCCAGAAGGAGTGTTTTTCCTGACTCTTCCTCACCTAGGAAGACTAGGGGTTTTTTGTCTGTGTGTGTAAGCTTTTTTCCTTCTAGCATTTTTTTCCTTACCAAGAACCTCCGATTGCTGCATCTCTCCTCAAATGTGCTCTGCGCTGCTAGCGAAAACCTTGCTGCCTTGCTAGCACATGCGCGCTCACCAAGCAGCTGGACGGTTGCGTAAGAGGGGAGGAAGCCTCCACGCCGATCCGAGTGCATGGAGAGGCCTTCGGCCTGCAGCCGCCTGACTAGGACTCCAGAGGACTGGGGATCCGCAGAGGATCGCCCCAATGCTCTCCAGCTTCAGAGAGGCTTGGGCCGCAGTTCGGCGGTCGCCATCTTGAATCGCTTGAGCACATAGGTGAGCGCGTGACCGGCAATTATCTATGGTAGCCGGGAGCGCTCAATAGGCACCGAGGAGGCTGGAAGAGGCCTAGAGCGGCCCCCACTCTGCCGGTGATCTGCAGAGGGGCTTGGATTGCGGTGCGGGCCGGCGCTCAAGTCATGGATCTGGAAGAAGAAGAAGCGCTAAACAGCTGAGCCGGCAGAGAACGAGGAGGGATGACCGGGAAAAATAGTAAGTGCATGGCGGAGGCGGGGAGCAGCGGGGGTGCTGGGCCGAGACCCCTAGAGGACCCAGATCCAGCCGAAGGGACTTCCAGTGGAGCTTCCCAGGCCACCAGAGGGAGGTCTCCCACCAGGAAAGGTACCCCCAGGGCATCCACTAAGGAGACCCATTCTAAAGGGGGCAGAGTTACCAGGCCTCCTCTAGGAGATTTAGGGCGACCATCAGCCCATCGCCTTCCAGGTCGCGTCCCCCCGCAGGCTCCCTACACTGGCAGAGGCCCAGGCGCCCTCCCCTGGCTCCCCCAGGAGCTCAGGCAGAAGGCATAGCTCTATTTCGCCCCCCCCCTTTTGCCTGCTCATTCTTCTGAAACAAGGGGGGATCCCTTTGGTCGCAGCGTTTCCAGCCCAGCCAGGCCCAGGCTGGCATCAAGTTCGCCAGAGGCAAGGGATCACCTGCAACCTCCAGAAATCTGCTCTGCCCTCCCAGAGCTACCTGAGAGTTTTCAGGAGGTTTTAGCCAGGGCCCTAGCTGAAGTGATGGCCGCTGGGATGCAGCACCAACCCCAGGGCTCACAACAGAGATCCTCCCGGGACTAGCCCGGGGATCATCAGACTCTTCCCAGAGCCTCTGTTGCCAGAGAGCACAGGTCCCCTTCTCCCTCCACTGCCAGTGAAGCCTCAGATTTAGAAGAAGGGGAGCTGAAGGAGGTGGGGTTCTCGGAGGATGAAGATGCCCAGTCTACAGAGGCCCCCAACATCACGGGCCTTTCCCCCCCCTCCTTATTTAGTTCCCTACTCCGGAAGGCCAGGGTCACAGCAGACCTGGATCCCCCACCAGAACCCAGGCCGGCCACTGCCACGCCTAGCAGCAGCAAGAGTAGTAAGAAGGGTCCCTTCCATAGATCCTGGGTAGAGAAGGAGGAGATTCCAACCCCAGAGATGTTCCTGGAGGTTCTAAAATTCCAGTGGGTTAAACCAGGATCTTTCCCAATCCGGGGGGGGGGGCAATAAGTGGAGGTTCTATAACCTCAACCCCACCTTTGCCCAGGCACTCCAGCTCCTGGAGGTGGACAACCCGATCGCCACTCAGCCTCAACCAGGGTGACGGGAGACATTGCAAACTGCCTTAAAGCAGAGGATAAGAAGGCGGAGACCGTCTGCAATTAGTGATTGGATCCATTTAACCAATGACAGAATATTGAATATTGAGGGACATGATTTGGTATATGGTTGGCATGCTTACTTGTTATTTAACAAAAAACTGGATAAGAATTTTAAAAATCATATTTTAAGAAATGCTTTATTGCGGGTCTGGAAAAAATATCAACATAAACTAAGTGACAAATTGCCCATGTGGGCAATTCCTAGACACGCAATTGAAAATATGAATATAGAACAAAAACAAGATAGAACCACATATAGACAACTCCTTATCACTGAAAGAGGGGTGTTGCAATTAAAATCTTTAGAGGTACTTAAAAAAGAGAAGGTAGTTCAAACGTGGTTTCAGTATGGCCAATTACAGGCTAGGTGGAAAATAGATCAAAAAACTGGCTTTGTAAAAGCTGAGGATAATTTGTTTAAACAAATAAGAGATCAAAGCTTAATGCACATAAAGAGGATATATAATGTATTAATACAGATGGATTCAGAAACGGAATTGATTAAAGACTGTATGATAAAATGGGCTCAGAATATTGAGGAACCAATAATGCTGGACACATGGGAAAGAATTTGGGTAAGAAATGTAAAATTTACACAAGCACAAAATCTGAGAGAAAATTTTTACAAGATGTTTTATAGATGGCATTTAGATCCCAAAAAGCTTGCCTCTATGTATCCGAATGTTCAGCCTAAATGCTGGAGATGTGGTTCTCTTGATGCTACATATTTTCATATATGGTGGACATGTCGTAATGTTAAGGCATTTTGGATAAAAATATGGTGGATCTTGCAAAATATCTTCAAAAGAAGGATAAAATTCACCCCTCAGCTGTTTTTACTAGGTATATGTACTGACTTTACAGCAGCAGAGATTAATTTGGTTCTGTACTTAATAACGGCAGCAAGACTCTTGGTGGCGCAATACTGGAAGAAGAAAGACTTGCCTACAATTCAAGAATGGACTCTGAAAGTTATAAACTTAGCCGAAATGGCAAAAATTTCAGCATATCAAAGAACATTCAAACGAGAGATATAAACGAGACTGGAAAAAATGGATTGATTATACACAAAGTAAATATGGGACTAAGAAACTCCAGATAGCTTATGCTTAACATCAGTAATAACTTAAATTGTTTAAAATTTGGGTAACAGTAAGAAGCTGAGCTCAATGTAGAGACATTTTAGACTGTGATTGTTAAAAAGTTATACCGTGTATGGGCTCTGGGAAGTCGGGGGGAGGGAAGGGAGGTGGGGTTCTAGGGGGAGGGGGGAAATATAATATGTGTTAAATTCTAAAGTACATGATTGCACTTGTATACTGTGGCTTTTTAATGATAGTGTTAAAATAGAACAAGCTGAATATATTGGAAGGTAATAGAAGTAAACCGAAGGGAGGAAAAAAAGAAAAAAAAAGAAGAAAAAAAAGAAGGCGGAGACCGTGTTGCGTAAAACATTTCATGCAATAACCTGGGCCATTAGGGTGGCCGCTTCTGCGTCCTTTTTTAACAGATCCACTGTGCTGTGGCTGGAACAGCTGAGAGACAGAACACCGGCCACGGAGGTGCGACTGCTGCAGGACACCTCGAAGGTGCTGGCAGCCACGCAATTCTCTGCTGACGCCACCCTGGATGCAGTTAAGTATGCATCCCGAGTCTTATCTTCCTCCGTAGCGTCCAGGCACTTGCTGTGGTTGCGCCACTGGCAGGCGGAGTCCCGAGCCAAATGACACCTAGCAGGAGCAGACTACGCCGGGCACAAGCCATTCGGTGCATTGCTGGACCCGATTCTGGGGGAGGAGAAAAACAAAAAGAAGGTTCTCCCAGCCATGACCAGACAGTCGGATAACCGACACGCCCCCTACCCCAGGAGAACATCCTTCCGCCAGCCTGATTCGGACGCCCAGAGTCACAGGTACCAGACCCCCAGGTTTCACAGACAAGGGAATAGACAGTTTTGTAGGGACATATTCAGGGGCCAGCAGCAGGGCAAGCGGCCCTTTCGAGGAGGGAGTGGTCGCCCATTCTGCAGGTTCAAGTGATCCGGCCACGGATCACCCCATTGGTGGTCGCCTCTCCCTTTTCGCGGATGCCTGGGAACGCATCACCTCAGACGAGTGGGTCCTCCAGATGGTTAAGCTTGGGTTTCACTTGGAGTTCCGCTCGCAACCCCCTAACAGGTTCCACACCTTTGCCTCTTCTGCTGATCTGGCCAAACGGGTCCTTAAGGCTAAGGCCATCAAACACCTACTAGATATCAAGGCCATTGAGAAGGTCCCAGAGGGAGAGAGAGGTTCCGGATTCTACTCAAACCTGTTCCTGGTTCCCAAGAGTTCACGGGGGTAGAGAGCCATCCTGGATCTTAAACAGCTCAATACCAGAGTGATCTACCGTAGGTTCAAGATGGCTTCCCTGGAAGCCATCTTGGAAGGCATCCGACAGGGCAATTTCTTGGCCTCCATCGATCTCATGGAGGCCTACCTTCACATCAGAATCGCCCTGGAACATCGCAGGTTCCTTAGGTTTTCCCATGAGGGCAATCACTTTCAATATAGAGCCCTTCCCTTTGGGCTGGCCTCTGCCCCCAGGACCTTCACCAAGGTGCTAGCCGCAGCCGCAGGTCATCTGCGCTCCTTCCCAGTCAGACTGTTTTGTTACCTAGATGACATCCTCGTCCTAGCCAGGTCCCCAACCAAGGCTAGGCAGGACCTGGGGACCACCATCGACACTCTCAGGTCCCTGGGGTTCCCTATCAACCTAGAGAAGAGCCAGCTGGTTCCATCTACCAAGCTCCAGCACCTCGGATTTATTATAGATTCGGAGTCGGGGGAAGTGTTCCTTCCCCAGGAGCGGAAGGACAGCATTGTGCAGCTGATTCATGAAGTTCGTAAATTACGCTCTGTCCCTGTAGTTCTTCTTTCCAGGCTCCTTGGGAAATTCATTTCTTGTATAGGGATCGTGCCTTGGGCTCGCCTACACGCCAGGGAGCTTCAGTGGTTCCTGCTTCCATACCAGAAGGCGGGGACGAGCGACGCCAGATTCAAGGTTCGGGTGTCGCCCCAGGTGTTGCTCTCGCTCCATTGGTGGCTGACCCCAGCACTGGACAGGGGATCCCCCTTCAAGGAGCCAGCGAGGAAGGTACTCACGATGGACGCGAGCCTGTTCGGCTGGGGAGCACACCTGGAGGCCCAGATAGCCTAGAGCCGCTGGACTCCATCAGATCTGCACAACAACATAAACTGGTTGGAGCTCAGGGCCATCCAACTGGCCCTACGACACTTCAAGACTATGGTGACCGGCCATCACGTCCTGGTCCTGATGGACAGCGTGGCAGCCAAGGCCCACGTGAACAGGCAAAGAGGCACGCACTCCAAGGCCCTTCGCGACGAGGCCCTCTGGTTAGGAAACTGGGCAGAGAGACATCTTCAGTCCATCAGAACGGAACACATCTCCGGGATGGAGAACCAGCAAGCGGATTGGCTCAGCAGGGAGACGGTCGACAACAGAGAATGGCAGCTCCATCCCAGCATCTTCCAGCGGATCTGCGAAAGGTTTGGACAACCAACGGTGGATTTTTTCACAACCCCAGTGAACGCCCAGCTGCCGAACTTCGTAGCGAGGTTCCCTTCCAGAGGAGCCATGGACACGGACGCCCTCCGCTGCAGATGGCCACCAGGTCTCCTTTACACCTTTCCCCCCCTTCCCCTCATTCCCGGGATTCTGAGGAGGCTTGTGTCAGAAGGGGCAGAGATGATTCTAGTGGCCCCCTTCTGGCCATGCCATCCCTGGCTAGCAGACTTGGTGGAGCTGTCCTCAGCTCCCCACTGGAGGATCCCCCCCGGGGGGAGGTGTCCCTACACCAAGGGTCTCTAGAGCATCCGGATCCGGAGTGGCTCCATCTGACCGTCTGGCGATTGAACGGGAGCAGCTGAGAGGGGCCAATTGCTCCTCAAAGGTCATTAGGACCGTTGAGGCGTCCAGGAGGCAGTCCACCACCCGCATCTACAACGCCTCCTGGATGGCCTTTGCTGATTGGTGTAAGGCAAAGAACATCATTCCTGCCTCAGCCTCGGTACCTCAGGTTCTGGACTTCCTACAGGAAGGTCTGGAGAAAGGTTTGGCCCGCAGCACCCTTAGAAGACAGGTCTCCGCTCTCTCCACGGTCCTGGGGGGGGGGGGGTGGATGCTCCTCCCTTGTCCCAACATCCAGTCCTAAAATGCTTCCTTAAGGGAGCGGCGAATCTGAAACCTCCAGTGGTCCATCGATTCCCTACCTGGGACCTACCCACGGTCCTCCAGGCATTGACGGAGGCACCATTCGAACCCTTGAGGGAAGTTTCCCTACAATTCCTGACCCTTAAGGTCGTCTTCCTGGTTGCCATCACCTCGGCCAGGAGAGTATCTGAGATCAACGCTCTCTCCAGCAGATCGGACCTCGGAACCTTCCTAGAGAACCGGGTCATCCTCAGATTGGACCCCGCGTTCATGCCCAAGGTCAATTCCCCCTTCCACAGGGCTCTAGAGATAGTTCTGCTGGACTTCTGTCCGCAGCCCTCCAGGGATAGGGAAAGATCTTGGCACAGGTTGGACGTCAGAAGAGCCTTGCACATCTACCTGAAGCGCACGGCACCCTTTATGCGTTCAGAAGCCCTCTTTGTGTCATATCAACCGCCCACCATAGGCGCTAAGGTTTCCCCGGCCACCATCAGCAGATGGATCAGGCGGCCATTTCACAGGCCTACGAGGCACGGGGAATTCAGGTTCCAGAGGGCATCATACCTCACTCCACCAGAAGTGCGGCCACCTCAGCAGCCTGGGCCACCCAGGCCCCCATAGAGGAGATCTGCCGGGCCGCCGCCTGGGCGTCTCCTCCGTTCATTAGGCATTACCGCCTAGATACTTACCCCTCCGCAGAGGCAGCCTTTGGTTAAGAGAGTCCTGCAGGGAGTCTTAGACTCTTGAGGGGCTCAGGCCCATTGATCCCTCCCTAGGACATCTAGCTTTGGTATGTCCCATGTGTTACTCCTCCCACACCTCACTCTGGAAACTGGCAGTTGGTCTTACCTGAACTGTATGTTTCAGAGAAGGTGTGGGAGGAGTCACTTCCCCCCTGGTTTAGGGCGCCCCGCGCTAGGGGCCTGAGCCAGCTCAGTGGTCAGTCAGCGCCAAATAGGAAGGACGTGTGCTTGCATTGTTCCTTGTTCCTTCCTTCCAGGTGCTCTGATACGACCATCAGTTAATCTGGGAGAGCAAAAGGAGGATTGGAGGTGTGGCCTCAAAAGATTACCTCAGACTCCAGGGCAAAAGGATTAGGTTAATACCCATGTGTTACTCCTCGCACACCTTCTCTGAAACATACAGTTCAGGTAAGACCAACTGCCATTTTCTTATACTGTGAAAAAATCTGGGCAGAAAACAGATTGAATTTAGTGGCAATCCATTTGAATTGCTAAATGGATATGTATTAGAGTTGGTTTCCTGTTATCCTATTAACATTCTATGTATATTTGCTTTTCAGGGTATTCATCCATATCATTCTCTGAGCTATACCAGTGGAGATACAGCTACAGACTCACCAATGCATGTTGGTCGTTCTGGGCTACTTGTTAAAGAAAGTCCAAGAAAAGAGAGTTTACTTAGCTATTTGACTGGAAGTTTTCCTAGTCTACATAATCTTTTGGAGGGGACTCCTCAAAAAAATACCACCGCCCCCAAAAGTAGCTCTTTAACAAGAACAGGTAGAAAACATTTTGTTGCTATTATAGTTTATTGATGAAAGCAGTGAATGATGGTTTAATTTCACACTATTCATTGTTTTCAGTATTACATCCTTAGAATTCTCAAGATATTATAGCAATTTTCTTTTCACCAAGGCACAGGTTCAGATGTAAAATGCATAGTCACTTCTCTACAACTACATTTGATTAAAGTGGCAATAAATCAGCTGGTGTAAACACTGTTACCAAAAGAGATCCATATTACTTTTGGAATATTTGTTTTAATAAAGTGTAATTTATTCCTATGTCAGTATCTGTGGACTTAAAAACAAAGAGTAAAATGTCTCTTCTTGGTCTGTTTCTTAGATGTTTGTCTGCTGTCTTTCTCTTAGTTATTTTTTTAATCTATATCTTCCCAATAATGACCTAATAAATAAGTAGAAGAATTTGTAGATAGTTTTGTAAAATATAGAATTCTGTTGTATGCTATGTATATTCTGGGTATATGTAATTCCAAAAAAGTTTATTGTACAGGTTTCAGTTCTATAGAACTTTTATTGGGAAACTATTTTCTCTGTAATTTATAAAAATAAGGCCATATGGCTAATGAGCCAAGGTGGCGCAGTGGTTAAATGCAGCACTGCAGGCTACTTCAGCTGACTGCAGTTCTGCAGTTCGGCTGTTCAAATCTCATCGGCTCAGGGTTGACTCAGCCTTCCATCCTTCCGAGGTGGGTGAAATGAGGACCCAGACTGTGGGGGCAATATGCTGACTCTGTAAACCGCTTAGAGAGGGCTGAAAGCCCTATGAAGCGGTATATAAATCTAACTGCTATTGCTATTGCTATTTTTTTCCATTTCTTTCTGGTATCTGTCTAGAATCTGTCTAGATTTTTTAAAATCATTTCTGCTTTGTTTTTTTATGGTTTGTCACGCAGTCAGATGTTCAGACTAGATTAGATATTTTTGCCTGTCTATCAACTCCTTCCCTAGGACCGGGAATAGGCAGATTTTGATGTTCGATGGTGTTACAGATACCTTTTGTATCTTCTGCCTTTTACAATTTACTAATGTTGAATTTGACAATGGCAATAGTGTGCAAACGATGCCCCAATGGCTTTGAGATTATAACCAAGATGCCTATTACTATTACCTTTGCTCTCTTTTGCCACTGTGTATTTCTATTTTCAGGCTTTGTATTTTGTTATTTTCTGCAGTTTTTTCTCTTCTATTATTATTATTAAAATGTATTAGTGTCCCAACTCCTTTGGACTCCAGTAGAAATCTAGTTTCTGTAGATATACACAGAATATAATTTCAGTTCTCTGATGGTGTCCTCTGATTGAAATAGGGCAAAGAAAGTTCTTCTAGTTTTCTTTTTATTAACAAGAAATTGGCCAATATTTAATGCTTGGTTGACGCTTCATCATCAGTGACAGAAATGTATGTAAAGTGCAATTTTTTTGCATAATCTCTTGTTTGAGGTTCAAATTGGTTTGAAAACTATATTATCAACATTTATTTTTAAGGACCTACAGTATTTAATTGTTTTTATTCCTGTCTAGCAAACACCATGCAATCCGAAATTCTATCAGAACATCCATTATTATCAGAACCATCTGTGAGTTTTTATAACTGGATGTCAAATGCAGTTGGCAATAGAGGAAATACGGCTCAAGAATCTCCTGTCACCAAAACTGGTCACAACAGTCTTCCAGCAGGTATTCTGAAATTCAGAATTTGCTTTAATACAATAACTGAATCACTAAGTAAAATAAAGTAAAAGCTATCATTAAAAATAATCTACTCTGTGCTTGTTAATTGAAATGAAAAAAAAATAAAATAAAGAATATACTACTGAACTTAAGGTATTTAAAATAGTAATATAAAATAAACTCTAATGATAAACTTGCCCTTCATCCTGTTTCCTCTCAGATAGGTCGCAGTCGGTGTTGGTTGGAGGACAGAGGTCGACCCCTAGGCCCCTAAAATATGGGGTGCCTCAGGGCTCGGTCCTGTCCCCCGTCCTATTTAACATCTACATGAAGCCGCTGGGTGAGATCATTCGTCGGCACGGGATCAAATATCATCAATATGCAGACGATACTCAGTTGTATCTGTCCGCCCCATGCCAACTCAGCGAAGCGGTAGAAGTGATGTGCCAGTGCCTGGAGGCTGTTAGGGTCTGGATGGGAGTAAACAAGCTGGCACTCAATCCCGACAAGACCGAGTGGCTGTTGATGTTGCCCCCCAAGAACGGACCAGATATTCCATCTCTTAGCCTGGGGGGCGAAACCCTTCGCCCCTCAGAGGGGGTCCGCAACTTGGGTGTCCTCCTGGATCCTCAGCTGACATTAGAATACCATCTGTCGGCTGTGACCAGGGGGGGCTTTTGCCCAGGTTCGCCTGGTGCACCAGTTGCGGCCCTACCTGGACTGGGAGGCACTTCAAATGGTCACTCATGCTCTTGTCATCTCTAGGCTTGATTACTGTAATGCGCTTTACTTGGGGCTGCCCCTGAAGAGTGTTCGGAGACTACAATTGGTCCAGAATGCAGCCGCGCGAGCGATATCGGGTGTACCTAGGTACACCCATGTTACACCTATCCTCCGCGAGCTGCACTGGCTTCCCATCGGTCTCCGAATGCGCTTCAAGGTGCTGGTTGTTACCTTTAAAGCCCTACATGGCTTAGGACCTGGATACCTACGGGACTGCCTCCTGCCACATACCTCCCAACGACCTATAAGATCCCACAGATTGGGCCTCCTTCGGGTACCGTCGACCGGGCAATGCCAGTTGGCGACTACTCGGGTGAGGTCTTTCTCTGTAGCTGCTCCGGCCCTGTGGAATGATCTCCCCGCAGAGATCCGACCCTTCCCACTCTCTCGGCCTTCCGTAAGGCCACTAAGACCTGGCTGTTCCGGCAGGCCTGGGGCTGTTGACCCCAAAATATGGTCCAGCCCCACTTGGAATGGAGTGCATGGTGTGTTTTTAAGTCTTATCTTTTCTTTTTCTCTATGCCTTTTGATTTATTTGTATTGTGAGCCGCCCGGAGTCCTACGGGATTGGGCGGCATACAAGTGTTATTAAACTTTGAAACTTTAAACTTTCTACTAGCATCTAAATATTTTCAAAAATTCATCAACGAAGATTTTTCTTAGTAACTGTCCTGTTGAAGTTAGTTTGGAATATAATGATATATTTATACCTTTTGACCTTAAGAAAAAAGTCTATATATTATCATTCTCAAAGTTGAAAGTTTGATTACAGATAGTTATCCCAAATGGGTATGGTCCTGAATTCAAGGCAATAATCTCTCAAGAAATTTTAGAATGAAAAAACTTCCTCTTTCACAATTGCGACTGTACTTGGAAAAAAATACATTCCTTTGAGGGGAATACAGTATTTGTTTGATGTGCTTTATCTAGTAATGAAAACAATGCAATGTAATTGTGCAGATATTTTAGGCTCTGAAGAGATAAAAATGTTTGGCTATTTTTCACCTGCTGGAATTCATGATCGTTCTTCATATTCTGTGTCAGTAGTGATGTGTGTTTGTGTGTGTAGACATGTATATAGACAGACACACACAGATGCTTACATACATCAACTGAAATTGATGTCATGCACAGTGTATTTTCCTCAGGATTGAAGTTTTCTTTTATCTGAATAATTTTTCAGCTTTCTGAATCCTGAATGTAGTAGAACTAAGTTTGCTACTAGAAAATTAATACATGAACTGTTTTATAGGTGTAGCTCCAAATCTTCCAACTATACCATCAGCATCTGACTTCAATACAGTAATGTCTAGTGACCAAAACACATTGGATGGAACACATTCACAGCACAGTACTAGCCAAGATGATATTGTTGGTATTGAGGAGGCAAACCAGGGATTCCCTGCTGTTCAACTTGCTGATGCACAGGTATATGCTTATCTTTAAAATCGGAGCCCAGGCATGATAAAAAGAGCCAGTTTATTGTATAGTGGTTAAGTCAGTAGACTGAATTTTAGTCCTGCCTTAGGCACAAAGCCAAGGTGCCTGACTTTGGGGCTATACCAAACTAATTAGGCTGTTTTGTTACAGGAAAATAAAGTTGTATATATACTGAAAGATAAAATATTCAAGCTCTATATTTATATATTAGTGCTAGGCTTTAAATCTGAAGCTTTTTCCACTTGACTTTTCAAATCAACATAATTGTTTTCCAGTTTAAGAATTGGAGACATGCATTTCCTGTCAACATAATAATTTTCACAATCCTAGGTTTTCATCTCTCCAACATTGGCATGAGAATTATTCCTTACTTTTGTTTAATTAAATTGAAAGATACACAAAGACATTAAATTAATTATGTCAACTTGTAATCTTTTACTGCTTTAAAACATTGGAAGCCTTTTCAAAAGTGTAGTAACATTTAATGAATGACAATTTCAATAGTTACGATTTAAGAAAACACCTGACTTTATTTTTGATAGGTTGTTTTCAAACCCCTTCTGAGCCACACAGGAATTCAGTCTCAGGATGTAGTACCATTGTGCTATAGGATGTACTTTGGTGAACATCTTTCATTCTCAGGAACTCTGGATTGCCTTAGGGCAGACATTGTTGATTCAGATACAGCAAAGGAGAGAAGAAGCAAAAGAGCACAAAGGTATGACAGTCAAGCTCCAAAAATACATTTCACATTTAAAAAAAAAAAAAATATTTTCCTCTTCGTGAAATCAGAAATAATGCAGCCCTTTAAAAAATTATGAATTGGCATACAGCAGGCAAATTAGATAATCATGGAGTTGGGATATCACTTTCTGAAATGTTACCAAAATAATGTAATTTCAGTTGCTTTTATGGTTATTAATGTAAGAATAATTCTTGTATGTTTGTTTCCTAGGCAAGGATTAGTAAATCTTCCTCCACTTGAATTCAAACCAGCATTAATGTTGGAAACTTTTAGTATTAGTGCTGTTATAATGGAGAAGTCGGTGAATACACCTCAAAATTCTACCAATGCTCTTTCTTTTCATGACTTTAACAAACGTCATTATAGCACATTTCATTGCAATTTTACAATCTCTTGTCAATCTATAAGCCAGCATGTTGATATGGCACTTGTTCGACTTATTCACCAATTCAGCACCATGATAGATGATATTAAAGCTACACAAACAGACATCAAACTTAGTAGATATACAGCTGGCTCAGCTTCTCCAACACCAACCTTTAAAACTCGGAAACACAGAGACTTCCGTTCTTCCGATTTCAGCCGCAGTTCTCGGGGCAGTCTTAATGGTGTCAACAGAGTGAACAATGCAAAAAATAAACGATCAAACAGTGAGAACAATAAAAAAGAATCTCGGAATAAAAATTCACTGGGAAGGGCAGAAAGAAGGACTTCTAAAGTATCCAGAAAAGGTTCCAGGGATGTTGTTGACCATGTCACCATTCATATGGATGACTCTGATTCAATTACAGTGTCGGAACAGAGTGAGCCTTCTGCAGAGTGCTGGCAAAATATGTATAAATTGTTGAACTTTTATTCTCTTATCTCCGATCCAACAGGGATTTTAGAAAAATCTTCTGAAACATTTTATCCAGCAGGTAAGAAAATCTTTGATGAATTACAATAATTTGCCTCTTTTGGAGAAGGCAAATGAATTGAATTCTGCCCATTATGTTCCTGCATGCAATGTCCCAAAGGACAGAGCTTGCATCATACATACATTACACATACTGTGTTTTTCCCAAAAATAAGACAGGGTTTTATTTTCTTTTGATCCCCGAAATAAGCACTTGGCCTTATTTTCGTGGAGGTCTTATTATTTTTGAGGTGCATGAGGCTGCGAACGTGGTCACCTCATGGCTGCTGCTGTGTTACAATATTTTCAGGGAGGACTTATTTTCAGGGCAGGGCTTATTTTAGTGTATGCACTCAAAAGCTCAATTGTCCTTATTATCTGGGGAGGTCTTATTTTCAGTGAAACAGAGTATGTACGTATGTATGTATCCACCTTTATTATTTTTAGAAGTAACTCAGGGTACCAAACTTACCTAATATTCCTTATTTCTCCAATTTATCCAACAAAAAAACAATCCTCTGAGGTGAGTTGGGCTATGAGACTGAAGTCTCATAGTCACACAGGGGCTTTCATGTCTAAGTTTGGAATTTATAGTTTTCTGGTTTCCAACTTGGTGCCTTAATCACTAGAACAAACCTGTTGATTGACTGCCTGCTTGGCTTATTATTTTTAGTTTGACTTGTTACTTTTGTACAGTTCCCCATCTTAAAACAACTCTTGTACATTTCATAAGTTGGTACTTTCACAGTTAGGAACATATTTCTATGCTGATGTATACGCTTTTTTTTAGCTAAATAAAAAAATTAATTCTAAAAGTGGTAATTGATTTTGGCAAACTGGCAATTAAAATGGTTCAGTTAGACAGCAAATGGCATTGTTATTTTTGGATGCATAGAAAGCTTTTGATAATGTAAATTGGCAATTAATGATAATACAACTGCAAATGATGGATTTTGGGGAGGGATTTATAAATAGGGTTAAAACTATTTACAAAAAACAACAGGCTAAGTGATGGAGATATGGCAGAAAAAGTGCCGATTAGAAAAGGGACCAGGCAAGGGTGCCCGCTATCTCCACTATTATTCATATTGATACTAGAAGTTTTGAACAGAAAGATAAGACAAGATAAAGATATAAAAGGAATGAAAGTTAAAAAGGAAGAATATAAATTGCAAGCATTTGCAGATGACTTGGTATTTATTATTGAAGATCCAATAGAAACAGGTCCAAAACTACTAGAACAAATAGAAGATAAAACAAAAATTTTAGTGAAAAATATAACAGAAAAACAGAAAAGAGAAATAATGGAGAAATTAGATATTCAAAAAGTAAAAAAAGTGGAATATTTGGGAATACAATTGACCTCGAGATGTGTAACTATTAAGGAAGATAATTATTATAAACTAAGAATCAAATTGAAATGGATATAGAAAAATGGAAAAACTTACAGCTATCACTAATGGGTAGAATAGCGGTAATTAAGATGAATATATTACCAAGAACATTATTTTTTCCCAAACAATACCAATAAAACTGGAAAAAAGTACTTCAAAAAACTAAATAAAATAATAGAAATATATATTTGGCAATGAAAGAAAGCAAAAATTAATATAAGTATGCTACAAGATTCTAGGATTAGAGGTGGATTTGGTGTACTAAATTGGGAATTATACTATCAAGCAGCAGCTCTAACATGGATAAAAGAATTGATATTACTAAGAAATACAAGGTTACTATCCTTGAAGGGACACAATATACAACTGGATTGGCACACATTTTTGTGGTATGGGAAAAATAGAATACATAGTTATTTTCAGAGACACTATGTAAGAAATGGTTTATATGCAGTATGGGAAAAAGTAAAAGAAAAGCATTATATGGAAGTATCAGTGTGGCTTTCAACGGTAGAGGCTTTGACACATCCGAATATTAGTAGTATGAAAAAGGTTATTAGGTACAAAGATATATTAACAGCGAAGGGAGAACTAAAACAGAAGAAAGAATTAGAAGAACAAGGGATTGATATAGCAATAGCAATAGCAGTTACTTATATACCGCTTCATAGGGCTTTCAGCCCTCTCTAAGCGGTTTACAGAGTCAGCATATTGCCCCCACAGTCTGGGTCCTCATTTCACCCACCTCGGAAGGATGGAAGGCTGAGTCAACCTTGAGCCGGTGAGATTTGAACCGCTGAACTGCAGATAACAGTCAGCTGAAGTGGCCTGCAGTACTGCACCCTAATCACTGCGCCACCTCGGCTCTCTTATATATAGGATGGTTTAAACAAATGCAAATACAAACAAGATATGAGAAAGATGTTAGAGTATGATTTTAATATGGAAAAGTCAGAATTAGATAGGATACTCATGGGAACAGATGAAAAAATGGTTACAAAATTGTACAATTATCTACTTAGAATATACCTAGAAGAAGAAGTTAAAGAAACAATGATAAGATGGGCAAAAAACTTTGGATATACAATAGAACTAGAAAAATGGCAACAACTATGGGAAAGGAATTATAATCTGACAATGGCGACAGCATATAAAGACAATTTATATAAAATGTTTTATAGATGGCACATGACACCTGAAAGATTAGCAAAAATGTTTAAGGATAAATCAGCTTAATGTTGGAAATGTCACCAATTGCCAGGAACGTTTTATCATATATGGTGGATGTGTAGCGATGCAAAAAGCTATTGGGTTAAAATACAAATATGGTTAGTGAAAATGTTACATAAACCCATAGAGTTTAAGCCAGAGATATTTTTATTGGGTATTCTACCAGAGAAATACAGTAAAGAAGATTCATATTTGATTGTACAAATAATAACAGCAGTTAGAATTGTATTTGCACAAAACTGGAAAGCAGATAAAATACTATCAGAAGGGGAGGTAATAAAGAAGCTATTAGACTGTGCAGAAATGAATAGGTTGACATTGATAATAAAGGACAAGGAGGAATCAGTGTGCTACAGGGCGCGATTTTGAGTGGCTTGAAAAAAGATAATACATAGAAAGAAAAAGGAACAAAACATGAAATAAGTATCTCAGATGACACATGATTAATATAGGGGGACACATGATTAATATAGGGGGAATAAGAAAATATCAAACTAAATATACAGGCAGAAAAATGATATGAATTGACATGTTAAATAACAATTATAAGAATGTATATTTAAGAATGAATTTGAAAGGAAAAATAAAAAACATTTTACAAAAAAAGAGCAAATATTACTGTTTCATACCTGATTGTTTTCAATAATGCGGAAAAGTTGTAACTTAAATAATAGGAAAAGAATAAATCCTGGTAAAGTTAGAGTAATTTAAATGAAAAACAACATATAAAATGTGAAGACCTGATATCTAGATGAATGAGACATAAGTACTTTTTTGACACAGGATCAAAACCTCTTTAATAAAAGAAACTCTGGTTATAAGTTTTATGATTTTTCATACAAGGAATGATAATTGGATTTACCGTGCATTGTTGCCACATTTAGAAAGTTAAAATTTATATCACTTAGAAAACTCATTAAGATCAAAATCCTATGTATAGGAATGGTAGCTTTTGATAGCGCTGCTTTTGAGCATCACAACAATATTCATATCAAAATCCAATTCTTGACTAGCTAATATAATTTTGTAGTTGACTTGATTAAAATTTTTGTTTACACACAAATAAAAAGAATGAAGGCATTAAGAAAATTCTCAATCCCATTATATATATATATTATTTTATGTTCACAAATGTGAGTTCATATGTAAACAATTGTTTCAGTGGCTCTGAATCAATCTTGACTCCTGGATGATCATGTCTATGCAGCTTACTTGGCAACATTTTCAGAAGTAACTTTCCATTGTCTTCTTCCTCAGGCTGAAATAGAGTAATTGGCTCAGCCTGTTGGCTTCAGTGTCTAGAGCAGGACTAAAATTCATATCACCTAATTTCTAAACTGTAGTTACAGTGGCCTGTATTTACTGCATCAAAGTAGCTCGCTCTTGTACTTAGGTAGTTACAGATCCCACATTACAACTATTTCAATTTCCAATTAATTGTGCTAATTAATTATTTATTGTTCTATTAGCTTATTTAAATTTTAATTATGATTAATCAGAAACAGTTCTCATTCATTGTTAAATTACATTTATTGGCAACCCTTAATAGTAATTCTAGATTTTAATTGAAATGATGTTTTGAATATTTTGAAGAATACTAATTTTCATTAAATTCATTAATGAAAATTAGTATTCATTAATGAATTTAATGTCCATGATGGCGAACTTATGGCATGCGTGCCAAAGGTGGCACACGCGGTGTCACCTCAGCTCTGCCATGCACGTGCGCGCACCTTCTGCCAGGCAGTTGGTTTTTGGGTCTCTGCCTTCCATTTGAAGGGGGCGGGGTGCATGCAGGAGATGCATGCATATGCGGGGGCGGGGCACATGCAGGGGTCATGCACACACATGCGGGACAGGGTGTGCATGGTGGGCGTTTGCATGTGCATGGATGGGTGCATGCAGGGGAGGTGCTGGGGGACACGCAATGCGTGCCATAGGTTCACCATCACGGGCCTACAAGATAAGAAACAGTACAGCTATAAAAGTTATAAGACATATTGAATTCAGCAGAAAACTGTTAAGTATTGCCTTGTTAAATTCATACTTGATGGGCATATTTTTATTAAGTAATTATTTTTGAATAAATTATATCAATATCTCTTGGTTTATTTCCATGTCTTTTAGGAATTCGGAGCCCTACAGAACCTGCATGCAAAGTTGCATTTGAAAATGAACAAGATAGCAACAGCTTGACCAGGCCTCAGAGAAAACGCAGTTTGGTCACAACTGAACCTCAGCATGTGACCTTAATAATCTTTGGAATTGGCATGGTAAATCGCACACATCTTGAAGCAGATATTGGTGGGCTAACAATGGAATCGGAACTGAAGAGAATCCATGGTAGCTTTACACTCAAAGAAAAAATGAAAGGTAGAAGATTTTAATTGAATACATTTGTTTTGACTTAATAAAAATGAGAAGCGGGATATAGAATAAAATATATAATACAAGAGTATGAGCCAGACTGCTTTTGGAAAAAATGTTTCTCTTATTGAAATAATGAAAACATGATTCTGTTTAGTGTATTTTAATGTAAAAGTAATTAGGATATTGCTGGAATCTCACATTAAAACTGGTGAGATTTGAGTTCATAGTCTTATTTACTTATATGAAGCTTACCTTGACTAATACGAATCTTAGCTACCTTACCTCATTGGCTTATTTGGGGAATATAATGAGTTGGTATTATGGATCACTTTAAGTTAAATGAAGGGTATAACTATAATAGTGTTTTGCAAAACCATAAGAAAATGAAAAAGTATGTTAGTTGCCTGGCCCAAATTATATTAAAATGTTCTAACTTCAAAATTTGTTACTAAAAATGTCCATATGGTCTACTTTCTCCAAACATTTATTGTTATAAGGGTCTTATATTTGCCTGTTGTATTTCTAATAAGAATTATGTGTGAATGTAAAAAATAAATAATTTTTCATTTTAGTTTAAATATATTTTTTTCCTATTAAAGATGTACTTCACCAAAAGATGACGGAGACAAGTGCTACTGCTCATATAGGTGGTGTTAATATTGTTCTCCTGGAAGGGATCACACCAAATATCCAGTGAGTTCAAATAAAAATGATATTTGAATTGTTATTCATAAAGACAGAAGTTATGCCCAGTATAAAGATTAGGTTCAATGTTTCTAGTAATTTAACTGAATTTAATTTTCTTAAGGACTACTGTATTTAGGCAAAACAAACAATGGCAAAAGTGAAACAGAATGCCATTTATTTGACTTTTAGAGTTAACTAAAGAAGTTAATAATAATCATTATAATGAATCAAATAGTCATTAATATTTATATGATAGCTGGAGTGCAAGATTTTCCCGAACAAAGCAGGAACTAGGTAAAAATTCAAGGACCATTTTGATACAAGATTTTAATTAAATCACTAAACTATGTTAATCCTGCCACGTTTTAATTTGATGTTTCTAATATATTGTCTTTTAGTCTTTTTTCTGTCCCTAGCAATTAGATGTATTTAACCTAACTATAACAATTACAATTAATCTATTACTATTTTTATGTCATATTTTTATGTTTCTCATGATCATGCTACCATTTTTTTCCTGATGATGCTGCCATTATTGAACATTATAGTTATTTATAGTTATGGAATTTTTGGCAAGAATAATTAAAAAACAAAATGTTATTTTCTTAATATAATCACACTTTCACTGGATTCTTTTTTGACAAATTCACTGAATTAGTGTTAGATTTCCTAGAAAAGTTTTTTTTTTAAAAAACAACAGTATTCTTAATTGAAGTAGTTATATTTTTAGAAAGCTTTAAAATAGTGTGTTGCTTGGTAACTAAGCATTTAACTTTGATAAGGTTTATCTGATGTTAAAACAATTGTTTTCCTTTTTGTGCATTTTAGTCCTTGAAAATTTTGCTGATATACAGTATATATATTTCATTTTCTCCTTCTTACATACTTGAAAATGTCTGGTTGTTACAATTTTATACTTAAACACTTTAAATAGAATAGCAACGTCAGGACACTATGAGTATGTTGGATAGTTTACTTTCACATATTTCATTAAATCTATCTGCAGTCATGTGAAAAAAGAAAGTATACCCTTTTTTAATTCGGTGGTTTTACAAATCAGGCCATAGTAAAAAACCATCTGCTCCTTTACAGTTATTAAAAGTAAGTAAATACAACCTCAGATGAATAGAAAGCCAAAATGGAGAATGGGTATACTTTCTTTTTCACATGACTGTAGATAATGGGTTTTTTTTTTCTGTAAAATATATTAAGATTAAGAGAATATGGGAAGAACTAATTTTGGGATCAGTTTTTCTCAGGTGCTATATATTTTCATATCAAAGATATTGAGAATCTATTAATTCTTTGAAATCCTTTTCTGGATAAATTTGCATTTAACCAACTTAAATAAAACTTATCAATTATATATTACTTCAAAAGATAGCCAGATGTTTTAATGTTTGTATAAATGCTTAATTACAGTAATAAGAATGCTATAAAAATAAGAATTAGTTACAAGACTACTTATAAATTTACATCTGTCCTGAGAGTTTCAGTGTATGATCCAGTAGGTGAAAGAGGTTCTTATCTGATTAAATTTATCCAGTTATTGATCTTATATAAATTTTCCATGCATACACTTTTGGAGCATAAACATACTGAAATGAATGGCTTGCTTATTATTCTTTGCAGTATTGAAATCACCAGTTGTCACTGCTTATATGATAATTTTTCAAGTATTAGAACGTATTTTGAATTAACAATATCTGACTAACTCTTCTGCATGACTTTTTATTCCTTAATTTGCTTTGTTTTGTTTTTGCTTTCATCCAATCTTCACATGTAGGCTGGAGGATTTTCCTACATCACCAACAAGCACAGCCAAACAGGAATTTCTGTATGTCATGTTGTCTTTAAATGACTTTCAGATAGAATGTAGTATAGTTGAAGATGTGCATAGTATAGTTAAGATGCATTTTTCTGTATACTTAACTAGTTTTATTATGAAATACAGTACAAATACAATATGAAATTTGAATCAGCATATATTAGAAGTTTTGAACCATGTGTTTTATGCTTTTGATTTATTGACAGAATGGGGCTTGGGGATTCTTTTGGTGCCTTCTGGCTAGTGTTGATCTTGGTAACTGCCTGGCCAAGTCTGTAGTTTTCCTGGCAAGACTTCAGAAGTGCCATTGCCTCTTTCCTAAAATTGAGAATGATTGACTGGCCCAACTGGCTTTGTGCTTAAGGCAACGCTAGAAATCATGTTCCCATGCTTTCTAGCCTGTTACATTTAACACTGCACTAAACTGACGCTTTGCAGACTCGTTCATATTTTTAAAGTAATTTTTTTAAAAAAATTGTAACTTTTCTAATGTCACTCATTGGCATTATGAGAATATTGAGAATACTGACTTTATTCTGTGAGGATAATAAAAGGTTGATAGTTCTGACCTTGCATTGATTAACAAACACCGTCCTATTGTTACACTATAGTATTGTTATGTTAAACATTGTTAAGATGTTACAACAAAAATTATTACACATCACAGAAACATTTGATATAAATCCCATCACAAAAGTGTGCATGGAATGTCTCATCTAAAGGAGCTTTTCTGTATACAATGAAAGCATTTACTTTATAATATTTTCATGCACACAGCTGTGCTCCTGATATCACAGGTTCTAAACAGATATTATCATTGCATAGCCCAGTGATGGCGAACCTTTTCAGCACAGAGTGCCCAAACCAGTACGTGTGTGCATGTGTGCGCGTGCATATGCCGGAGTGCCAAAAACCTGAAGACCAGCTGGCTGGCGTGCTCATGGCTCCTTTTGCCTGGTTTTGGGGCCGTTTTCAGGATGTTGTTTAGGCCGTTTTCAGACCATTTTGACCCCAAAAAGGGCCTGAAAAGGGCCCGAAAAATGATCTGAAAATGAACTGAAAACAACCCCAAAACTGGCCTGAAAATGATCTGAAAACGGCCCAAAAATGGCCTGTTTTGGGGATAATATTTGGGCCGTTTTCAGGCGCCTGTGAAGACCAGCTGGCTGGCGCGCATGTCGGAAACCAGAAGAGTAGCTGGCGACAGCACATGTGCCCACAGAGAGTGCTCTACGTGCCACCTGTGGCAAACGCGCCATAGGTTGAAATCACAGGCATAGCCTGATACTTCTTACTCAAATGGGATAGGAGGAAACAGAGGTCTAATCCTAACTAATAATTGTGTGACAAGGTCAGGACACCTAAATAAGATGCATATGTTATTGAGAGCTTTGACTAGTCAATGAGATTTGATAGCATATAATTAATCAATAATGTTTTGATTAATTATATGCTATCAAATCTCATTGACTCATAATAACATAAATTGATTTTCTCCATGTTAGTGTATCCCTAATCTGGTCTTTCAGTTCTTCTAATAGTACACCCATCACCACTTTAACTGAATTAATCCATCTCACTACTGGCATCATCATCTTTTTCCTTCCATTGTCCCAGCATGAGAACTTTTTCTAGAATACTGATTTTTTACATAATGCATCCAAAGTATGATAATTTGAGCCTCATTATTTGTGCCTTATGATAAATTGGATTGATTTGTTTGAAGGTCCATTTATTTGTTTTTTTGGATGATCACATGATTACTCTTTGCCTTCTGGTTCTTCAAAGTCCAACTTTTGCTTCCAAAGAATATCACAGGGAATAAAATTGCTTGCACTATTCTGATATTTGTAGATATAGGCACATTTGAATATATTTTCCAAGCCTTCATGGCTGCTGTTCCAAATGCTAATTATGGCATATTCTTTTACTATTGATGGTTGATCCTAAAAGGCAGATGGTATCTACTAGATATCTTTATTATCAATTTTAATTTTTTGTTTTCATTAGTTTGGACTTCTTTATATTTATTGTTAATTCCATTTTTCTCACACTGCTTGGCTTTATTACTAGACCTTGCAGAAAGAGTCACCAACATAGCATGGGTTATTGATGTTTCTTCCTCCAAAACTATATTCACTGATCCAGATTGCCTTAATCTATGTATATTCAGCACATAGATTAAATAACTAAAGAGTGATTATACACCCTTGTTTAATTCCTTTGCCAATCTGAAGCCAATCTGTTTTGCCATGTTCTGACCAGACCAGGGGTGGGCAATTAATTTTCCCAAGTGGCTACATGGGAAATGGGACTGTTGCAGAGGGCCAAACTAATAGGGCTGCTGCTATGGGCCAGACAGCCAAAGGGCCAGATTTAGCCCCTGGGCCATAGAATGCCCAGGTCTGGTCCAGTCTGTAGATTACAGCTTGATGTGCTCAGACAATCAAATGCCTCCCTATAATCAATTAAGAATAATGTACTAATTAGGCTCAGCTGAACATTGGCCATAGATTGCTAATATTATTTGATAGTACAAAATGATTAACTAAGACCACTAAACATATTTTAAATGTTTTTGAAGAAGCTAAACATGTATTTTCTTTTTAGAACTGTGGTGAAATGTAGTATTGCCAAATCGCAAGCTCTTTATAGTGCCCAAAGAGGAGTGAAAACAAACAATGCTGCCATCTTCAAAGTAGGTGCTATCAGCATCAACATTCCTCAGCATCCAGCTACTCTTCACGGCATGATGGTTCGCAGTTCCCATCAGCTTTCAAAACAAATATCAGATCTCATCAGACAACCATCTTCAGTGTGAGTATTTATTTGTTTAGTATTATTTAGTAAGCTTACATTCTGTCGCCTAGAGGTATTATAATTGGTACAGTCCTCATGTGGAAGCCTAGCTCATTATATAACTAACTATAGTTCTTTGACCAAAACAGTATTACACTGTTTAGAACATATGATAATTGTATGTTCCTTTTGTATAAATAGTTCACAACCTCTCAAAGAAGATATTGCAACCCCACTACCTGCAGAAAAAACACCTACAAGTGTAAACCAGACACCGGTGGAAACAAATGAATTTCCGCAATTGCCAGAAGGTTTGGAAAAGAAGCCGATAGTTCTTAAATTCAGTGCCATGATTGATGGAATTGCTATTGGGGCAGCACTTTTGCCTTCGTTGAAAGCGGAGTACAAAATGGGAAGAATGCGAAGTCACGGAATGACAGGTAATGGATTTTATTATTATATGAGGCATCTTAAAGTAACAGTCATAATTCCATTCAACTAAAATTCTAATACATGCCACTAAGATTTGTACAATTCCTTCAGGGGGCATTTCTGTTATTTTTTCTGCATTTAATAAAGGAATTTTGTCTCCCTGTTTCATGCCTGATTGTAAACTTCTGAGGCTCCTCAGTTCCGAATTCTAATACAGAATAATTGATAAGCAAATTCATGTATTTAAAACTAGTCAGTTATTGTAGTTCTTTGGATCCTGTTCCTCTTATGAGATTGACTACAAATTTTACGATGCAGAAATTAGAATGGAAAATATTGTTAAAACATTAAAAATTTGGATTGTGCAGCATTTTTAATTGAAGGGCTGGGCCAGGTCGTGGTGAAGCTGGGAGGCATGCTTGCTGGGGGTGGAACAGGCACTCACACAAACCCCCCCTCTCCAGCTGGGCAGAGCTCAATGTACTGACCTAGGGGTTATCTCTAATGTGCCAAGCTGCAGGAGCTGGGGGTGGGCAGAGCGCCACATGGCTTGGCGCCTTAGGGATACCCCCTAGTTCAGTTAATGGCGCTCTGCCCGGCTCGAGAGGGGGTTTGCCGGGCAGCTGCTTGTGAGCGTGGTCATCTCATGGCTGCTTCGCCCCTGAGGCTGTGCCCAGCTCTTCAGGAGCCCGCTTGCAAGGCAGCAGCCGCCCGGCAACTCTCCCCTCCAGCCAGGCAGAATGCCACTCCCCAACCTAGCAGTATCCCGAAGGCGCCAAGCAATGTGAGCGCCTCCTCCCCTGGTTCCTGTGGCTTGGCGCCTTTGGGATACCACTAGGTCGGTGAGCGGTGCTCTGCCTGGCCGGAGGGGGGGGGGTTGTCCAGGGGGCTTATTTTCGGGAGTGGGCTTATATTTTTGCCCATGTGAAAAATGTGGCAAGGCGTTAGTTTCAGGACAGGTTGTATTTTCGGAGAAATATGGTAGGTATGCTTGCTGCAAGACTTGAAGGCAGATGTAATGTTTATTCCCCTGTGTCTTGTATTGCACCTTTTTCATTTGAATTAAAGGGCTGCAGAAACATACTAAACACACCAGCTCTTCTGAATTTTAGGGTAACCCTCACCAGTGATGGGATTCTATTTTTTTTTTACGACCAATTCTGTGGGTGTTGTTGGTGGGCGTGGCATGGCTTGGTGGGCGTGACAGGGGAAGGATACTGTAAAATCTCCATTCCCACCCCACTCCAGGGAAAGGTTACTGCAAAATCCCCATTCCCTCCTGATCAGCTGGGATTCGGGAGGCAGAGAATAGATGGGGTCGGGGCCAGTCAGAGGTGGTATTTACCAGTTCTTGGAACTACTCAAAATTTCTGCTACCGGTTCTCCAGAACTGCTGAATACCACCTCTGCCCCTCACCCAAAAATGTACAATGGTTACATAGTCTTCATGCAGTTGTATAAAGTATCTGGGGTTTGAAAATATGAATCCATGTGTATTTGGAAGTAGTTTACTGAACTTAGAAAGTAAACCAGCAGTGGGAAATTATTTCTGTAATCACTGTACTTATAAGAGATTATCACACTATTTTTCCTTTCCCAGGTGCACAAACAAGATTCACATTTGAACTTCCAAATCACAAGTTACGATTCACTTCCAAAGTGTCTGCCACTGATATGTCTACCATACCTCCTTCAGCTAGTCTCAACCTCCCTCCTGTGACAATGTCAGGCAAATATGTTATGGAGGAACATGATACTTACTCAGATCAAATATGGAGTATAGATGAACTGCCAGCTAAGCAGGGTTATTATCTCCAGGGAAACTATTTGCGTTGTGTGGCTGAGGTTTGTATTACAGTTTGTCTTTACAGATAGTCCTTGACGTATACCCACAATTGAACCCAACATTTCTGTTGCTAAGCAAGATTTTGCCTCATTTTACAACCTTTCTCACCACAGTTGTTAAGCACATCATTGCAGTTGTTTAAATTAGTAACAGTTATTAAGTGCATCTGCTTTTCCCATTGACTTTGCTCGTCAGAAGGTTGCAAAAGGTGATCACATAACCCCGGGACATAAATATGAACCTGTTGCGGACTGCCTGAATTTTGATCACGTGACCATAGGGATGCTGCAGGGGTTGTAAGTGTGAAAAATGGTCATAACTCACTTCAGTTCCATTGTAACTGAACAATCACTAAAAAAATTGTCAAGGACTGTGTCTGTGTTATCTCATTTTTTTAATTTTAATTTAAGTTTATTATAAGATAAAATACAAATAAAAACAAAAGGCAAGAAAGGCAAAAGAAAAAGAAAAGGTGCAAAAGTAAAGAAAGAAGAATGAAAAGCAGTAACGGCTGACTTTTCACTGCAGGGGAGTATAGTATCTTTTCCTTTTGTTTTACATTTCTAATTAATTCAGACTATTTATATAACTAAGTCAATCTAACCATCAAAACCTTCCATTTTGAAGTCCAGAAGCAGTTACGAACTTACAATTTTTTTTTAATTGGCTTCTTATGCATATTTTTAATTTGACAAAATTTATCTTTTATGTTATAATCCTCACAATGGTTGATTCATAGTTTTCTCCCTCTATTTTGTAAGTACCCAGTTGTTATAAACAAATACTATTTTATAATTAGCCAGTTGTTATAGTCCAAAAAAGACTCAAATTGTATCTTTTGAGTCCTTTTTAGTCTCAGCATATAGTACCACCTGGTTGAGTACCACTATAGTATCACTAGGCTGGTAAAACGAATAAGATTGAGCCTGATTAGTACTTCAGTGGGAGACTTTGAGGAAATACTATGTCCATAAATGAGATAAGGATGTTGAAAAATAACACCCTGGTAGATAACAGTGTTAAATCATTCCTATATGTCTGCAAATAACATTACCATATTTTTCGGAGTATAAGATGCACCGGAGTATAAGACACAGCAAGGTTTTGAAGAGGAAAATAAAAAGGTTTTGCTCTCTGCAAACCTCCCCAAAACAGCTCATTTTTCACGAAAACGAGCCCAGTTCCCCCGCCCCCAAAAGGCACGAATAGCCTTTAGGGAGCTTGCAGAGTGCTCGGGGGGGAGCAAAAACGAGCAAAAAACAGCCTGTTTTTCACAAAAACGGGCCCATTTTTTTAAAAAAAGGGGGGGCATGGATAGCCTTTAGGAAGCTTATAGAGTGCTCCTGGGAGCTGGTGGGGGGGTAAAATTGAGCAAAAAAGGGCCATTTTTTCCTCTCAAAGCTTCCTAGAGACTATGCATGGCCATTTTGGTGAAGGGGGCGGGGTTTTGGGAGGCATAAAATGCTGTATTCAGTGTATAAGACGCCCCCAGATTTTCAGCCTCTTTTTTGAGGGAAAAAGGTGCGTCTTATACTCTGAAAAATACGGTAAATAGATACAGCAGTCAACACAACTTCAAATAAAATTTTCCTTTTTCAACATCCAACATAATTCTTAATTTGAATTATTTTACAAAGTCAAAATTACAGATCATGAATTAATATTTATTATCTTTTTTTGCCTAGGTTGGGTCCTTTGAGCATAACCTTTCAACAGATCTTTTGAACCATTTGGTTTTTGTGCAGAAAGTATTTATGAAAGAAGTCAATGAAGTAATACAGAAAGTCTCAGGTAGTCTAATGGCTTTAAACTTTTATTAAACCACTTGATGGCCTAACAGGAATGTTTCTTAGGCTGTATTAAGCACAAGTAATATATTGTTTTAATATTTTATAAATTCTACACATAAAAGCAAGTACTGAATGTGTACCCTTTGTTAAAATATTTTTAAAAATCATGTATTTGATAAAATTAAAATTATTCTGGAATAAAATACAATCCCATAAAAGCCAGAACTAAGATTTATGACTTCTTGGATTTATTAATTTTTAAGTCTCAGGAAGGTGATTAATGTATTGTAGTTGAACTGTGCAATTTTTTTCCATTTAGAAATGAATATTGAATTTAATGCTGTTTGTTCCTAAATAAATACAGTATATGAAGGATTACAGCTGCAATAGATCCATTCAGTTCTATTAAGATGTGTGTCATTTTATAAAGCTTTATGTGGACTAACTTAACAATTGTCAATAATTACTGCAAAGACTACAGTATAAAATAAATTTGTTTTCTGTCAAACAAATAGTATTCAGAAACCTGAGCATATTTTATGTTAAGCAGCCAAACACTAGTATTGCACACTCTTAATTCTTCAACTATTAAAATAAAATCTCCTTATTTTTGGTTCTAGATAATTACCTTTGGGATGATTTTTCATTATAACTTTATGTTGTTTTGAAGATTATGGAATTTCTTCATTTCATAAAATAAATTTATTTTAGGAGCAGATTTACCTGGCCTTTTATTCTATTTTTAAAGAGAAATCAGCATTTATAGCTGGGCTAGAATAGGATGTCAAATTTTACTCCAATGAGCAGAAATAAAGATGCATTAGGCATAATAGAAATATTCACCATGCAGCTCATTGCAGGTTTTTTTTTAATTGCAGATAATGATGCATAGTTTGGTTCTTAAATATGATGTCAAATATTGATTTAATAACAAGATACAAAATTATGTGTACAATTGTGTAATTATATTTATAGGAGGGGAACAACCTATTCCTCTATGGAATGAACATGATGGAACAAATGATGGAGAAAAACCAAAAATTCTCCTTTACTCTTTGAGTCTTCAATTTAAGGTATTTTTATTCTATTTGAATCTGGAGATTTATTTAGGTGCATTCCAACTGGGACAAAAAAAACAAATTAACTATAGAATGAGTTGTGTATGTATGCAGGTAGGAGTGTTATTTTATAAACTCCATTCAACATCGCAAGTAGCTTCAACATGTTTGTAACTTAGTAACTGACCTCATTTTATATTTTACCTTTTCTTTACTAGGGAATCCAGGTAACAGCTACAACACCATCAATGTGGGCTGTACGCTTTGAAACAGGACTGATAGAACTAGAGCTTTCAAATAGAATACAAGCGAAAGCTATGCCAGGTGGCACCAGTTATTTGAAGCTTTTTGCTAAATGCCAAGTGGATTTAAATTTGGCTTTAGGACAGATTGTTAAACATCAGGTTAGTGTTTACTATACGTTTCTGAAATTACAGTTTCATAACTGATTGTAATATACTTTTTCCCCCTCCCTAAAAATTAAAAAAACAAAACATTAAAGCAAAATGTGTCCAACATTGGCAACTTTAAGACTTGTGGATTTTAATTCCAAGAATTCCCCAGACAGCATGGCTGGTTGGAGAATTCTGTAAATTAAAGTTCACAAGTCTTAAAGTTGCCAGGATTGGACACAATGTTCCCTCTAATTTTTTTTCAGTGTGAGCAGAAAAGTATAGTGTTTGAGCGGCATATTTTCATGCCTGAGCACCTGAATTTTTTTCACAGATATCACCTATGACAACAACGAAATCAATATTATTTGAAACTCAAAGTTATGTTTATTCAAGGTACCCGCTTAATTAAAAGTGTTATATAATATCAGTATCACTTAACAACGCTCCTGCTTAGCAACCAAAATGTTGGCTCAGAAAGTCTGGCATTTGAAGGACGCAAGTCTTAAAGCTGTTGTTACAAGAACTTTGCACCCCTAACCCTTTAGAAAAAAAAAATCCCAGGGGTCTTCAAACCTGACAGCTTTAAGACTTGTGGACTTCAACTCCCAGAATTCCTCCTCCAGTCATGTTGGCTCAGAAACTCTGGCATTGAAGCATGCAAGTCTTAAAGCTGTCAAGTTACAAGATCCTTGCACCCATAACCCTTTAGGAAAAAAAAAACCAGGCATCTTCAAACCTGACAGCTTTAAGACTTGTGGACTTCAACTCCCAGAATTCCTCCTCCAGTCACCTTGCGGCGACGTCATCTGCGTAGATCTGCTCCATCTTCGGGTTTTTTCACAGGGGCCAGGGCTGCTGCTGAAGATGCCGCCGAGCCCCTGCCGCCACTAGAATAACTGCTGCCGCCGCCTCCTCCAACAGCACCACCACATTTGCTGCCCAGCACTGCAGCTGAGGTGAAGCTGCCAAAGCTCCCGCTGGTTCCCCCGCCCATGGCAGCGGCAGCGGTGCCTCCCCCTCCGCTCGGAGCACCTCAGCTGGGCTCTGGGTTACCCCTGCTGCCGCCTCCACCTCCTTCCTACTAGCTCCCGTGGCCTCATGGCTTCTCAGTTGCAGCTCCGACGCTATGGAACAATCTCCCCGTGGAGATTCGCACCCTCACCACCGCCCAGGCCTTCCGCACGGCCCTTAAGATCTGGCTATCCCGTCAGGCCTGGGGATAAAAAATCTTAGTTTGTCCCCTCCCGAATGATGAATGAATGTTGTGTTCTATTTTTAATATTATGTATTGTTTTATGTCTTTTGTCTTTGTACCCCCCTTTCCCGTGTTTTGTAAGCCGCCCTGAGTCCCCTCAGGGAAAAGGGCAGCCTATAAATTATAATAAACATTCCCAAACAAACAAACAAACATTCAAAAGCACGGCGGAGGAGGAAGGGGGAGGGATAACGCGGGGGCCAGCTCAGGTGCTCTGCGTGGAGGGAGAGTCACCACTGCCACGGGCGGGGGTGCTGATGGGATTTTGGCGGCTTTACCTCAGCCGCAGCGTCGGGCGGTAAATCCGGCAGTGCTGTTGGAGGAGGAGGAGGCGGCAGCAGATATTCTGGTGGCAGCGGGGGCTTTGGGGGTTCACTTCAGCCGCAGAGCCGGGCGCAAGCGGCTAGGATTGGCCGCCCACAAAGGACCTTGCTGAACACGGGACGACTGATGCTAGTTTGAGCGGCCACGGCCGGCTCAAACTACCGTCAGTCGCTCCGTGCTCATCAAAACAAGTCTGGGGAGGTCCTTTGCGGGCGGCCAGTTCTAGCCGCCTGCAAAGAACTTCCCTGCGTTTGCTTTGCTGAACACGGGGCGACTGACGGTAATTAGCGGCGCAGCCGGCGCCTAGGAGGTCCTAGGAGACCGGCTGTGCCATGTACGCTCCTGCTGCCATCCCCGCGCCCATGCTAACCCTAGATTTTCTGAGGCCCCTGCCCAGCAGTTAGAAACTGCTGCGTGGGGTTTTCTTGCCACGTGCGCGGCCGCACACCCGTGCACCTTAGAGGGAACAGTGGTTGGACATCTCTGCATTTAAGGCTCAGTCCTAAGAATCTGTGAGAGGTAGGAAAAAATGGTTAAAAAGGAAGAGACCCAAACTATATTCTATATATTTGTAAGAAAATAATGATAAAGACTAACGATGAATGATAAATGATAATAGTAATTATAAGAGTGTATATTTGTGAATGAATTTGAAAGAGAAAAATAAACTTTTTTATAATTGAAAATGGTTTTTCTTCAAGTTCTGAAACTGATATCCACATAATATTAAACAAGTCTCCAATTCTTTAATGAAAGAAATACAGGTTCTGTCATATATTATGTATTGTGTTTGTCAGGGAAACTCAAAATCCATGTAAGTGTACAACAGACTGCCCTACTCTCTTCCTTTTTACTATTATATGTTTCTCTGTAAGATATGATGACGCTAAAGCACTTTGTGTTTCCTTCATCTGATGGTACTTATAAAGTGAACGTAAAAGCATCCTTGCTCTTCGGAATAACATTTCCTTAAAGATTTGAGCCACTACAAGTCTAAATTATTCTTAATTTATATCTATACATTCAATGATAATACAAATTATAAATATAAATAATAGTATCAGGTTTAATTTTTGCTGTGTTGTATTCTAACGTGAAATATGTTTTGAATATATAAAGGTATATGAAGAAGCTGGCTCCGACTTCCATCAAGTTGCTTACTTTAAAACTAGAATTGGATTAAGAAATGCCCTTAGGGAAGAAATCAGTGGTTCGTCAGATCGAGAAGCTGTACTTATCACACTGAACAGGCCAATAGTTTTTGCTCAGCCTGTGGCCTTTGACAGAGGTACTAATGGCGCTGAATCTCTTTTTATTTTATAAAGATAAAGGTGGTACCCATGGCATTCCCAATTTATAAAAATCTATAAAAGTAGACCTGAACCTGTCTATGGTAAATAACTTTGAACAGTCATTTTGTCATGAATTCTAATATGTCTGTTATTTTGGCCAGATACAGAAGCACACTGCTTGGTTCTTCCCCTACTTAGCCGGATTTGCCAGGAATTCTGATAAGCACCCTTTCTTAAGGTTGAAATAAGGGGATTAGCAAAACTATGATCAGATGCAGATTACAGGGAATCGTCAAGATTTCACCCAATCTTTCTAGTCCTCTGGATCAAAAGAACACTGGAAAACTTATAAGAGCCGAGGTGGCGCAGTGGTTAGAGTGCTGTACTGCAGCCACTTTAGCTGACTGTTAGCTGCAGTTCAGCGGTTCAAATCTCACCGGCTCAGGGTTGACTCAGCCTTCCATCCTTCCGAGGTGGGTAAAATGAGGACCCAGACTGTGGGGGCGATATGCTGGCTCTGTAAACCGCTTAGAGAGGGCTGAAAGCCCTATGAAGCGGTATATAAGTCTAACTGCTACTGCTATTGCTAACTAAATTTTTGCCACCAAAATACAGCACATAAACAGGCTTCATTTGAAAGTTAAGCACTTTTTGAAAGTCCTGTTGTATAAATTCTAATAAATATAAGTAATCAAATCTTTGAGATTGGTTTCATTATCTGCTGCAAGGACTGTGAGAAGGAGTCTGATAACTGTATATATTTATCCTGTTCATTGTATTTTGAATGATTTCTCAATCATTTTCTAAGTCTCTAGGAATGAATTCCTCAATTTCCATAGGCACATAGGTCTTGTTAACTACAGTGTTGTCAAATCTGTTTGCATGCTAGAAAGTACCTCCCATCAGCAATGAGGCCTATATACAATGCCATAACTATATGGAAAGGATTCCATTGATTTACATTGAAGGGCCAGTTGTAGGAATTTTGTGACTTTGATTTGCTATAACATTTATTTTCTTTGTTATAGAAAAGGATTTAGAAAGGTTGATATTCTAAGATTGTGTAGCATGTTGGATTCAATTCCGAAAAGGTGCTTTAGAACTTAAAGGATGTGTTTCCATTATTGCATGACTGTAGTGGAAACGTCTGTGTGGTACCTATAGATTTTTGGAAAAAGCACAATTGCTTTAATGGAGAGATGGTATATTTGTGCTCCTACCTGTACTAAAGTCAAATTATTTCAGGGAGCAGAATCTGTTTATTTACTTTTCTTTTAAAAATCTCAGAATCTTTGATCAAGATTCAAGGTTCTCCTGAGCACTGCTTGGAGAGTGCAAGCATGGGTTAACACAGTCTATCTGCCATAGGACTGAGTATCTTTTTCACTCTGACCAATGTTCCCTCTATTTTTTTTTCAGCGTGAGCAGAAAAGTATAGTGTTTGAGCGGCACATTTTCATGCCTGAGCACCTAAATTTTTTTCACAGATGTCACCTAAGACAACAACGAAATCAGTATTATTCGAAACTCAAAGTTATGTTTATTCAAGGTACCAGCTTAATTAAAAGTGTTATATAATATCAGTATCATTTAACAACGCTCCTGCTTAGCAACCAAAATGTTGGTTCAGAAACTCTGGCATTTGAAGCACACAAGTCTTAAAGCTATCAAGTTACAAGACCCTTGCACCCCTAACCCTTTAGAAAGAAAAACCCAGGGGTCTTCAAACCTGACAGCTTTAAGAGTTGTGGACTTCAACTCCCAGAATTCCTCCAGTCATGTTGCAGCGACATCATCTGCGTGGATCTGCTCCATCTTTGGTTTTTTTTCACAGGGGCAGGGCTGCCGCTGAAAATGCCCCCGCCGCCACTAGAATAACTGCTGCCGCCTCCTCCGCCTCCTCCAACAGTACCACCACATTTGCTGCCCAGCGCTGCAGCTGAGGTGAAGCTGCCAAAGCTCCTGCTGGCGCCCCCGCCCATGGCAGCGGCGGCGGTGCCTCCCCCCTCTGCTCGGAACACCTCAGCTGGGCATCGCATTACCCCTGCCGCCGCCTCCACCTCCGCCGTGCTTTTGAGAAGCCATGAGGCCTTCTTTTCCTGCTCCCGCCCCCTCCACCGCCTTCCTACTAGCTCCCGCGGCCTCATGGCACTTCAAAAGTACGGCGGAGGAGGAAGGGGGAGGGATAACGCGGGGGCCAGCTCAGGTGCTCCGCGTGGAGGGAGAGGCACCGCTGCCACGGGCGAGGATGCTGGCGGCTTCACCTCAGCCGCAGAGCTGGACGCAAATGGCTAGGATTGGCCGCCCACAAAGGACCTCCCCGCCAGGCTTGCTTGGCTGAACATGGGGCGACTGATGCTAGCTTGAGCAGCCGCGGCTGGCACAAACTACCATCAGTCGCTCCGTGCTCATCAAAAGAAGTCTGGGGAGGTCCTTTTCGGGCGGCCAGTTCTAGCCGCCTGCAAAGGACTTCCCCGCGTTTGCTTTGCTGAACACAGGGCGACTGACGGTAATGAGCGGCGCAGCCGGCACCTAGGAGGTCCTAGGAGACTGGCTGTGCCGTGTAAGCTCCTGCCGCCGTCCCCGCGCCTGTGCTAACCCTAGATTTTCTGACGCCCCTCAGCTTCCAGAGCCTGTGACAGAAATCATTGCGCAGCAGTTAGAAACTGCTGCGCGGTGTTTTCTTGCCATTAGAGGGAACAGTGCCTTTGACCACGCCTCGCTTTGCCTCTATAATCCCTCTATAATCCCAGATTAAAAACTCAGTCCACCCAGTGAGGACTTGGTTTTGGGGAGTTCCTCAGTCCTAGAGCAAATAGAGTGTACTTCCTATCATAAGCGTTTTCTCTCACCAATTCATCCCTCAAGACCACTCGTCGGTTAGACAGCTGACTGCTAGCCATTGCGGAACGTCTTACATCTGCTTATCGTTGCTGAGGGGGTGCTTATGCAGCTGGCTGTTACAGGAGGAAGCGTGAGTCGTTTGCCCGGCACTGCCGGCGAACGGTGGGGGGGAGGAGATCTCCCTTGCCTGTCCCCTTCGGCTCAGGGCGCTTCCTGATAGCACGGAACCTCTTGCTGTCTCGATCGGAGCGCAGAGGGCCTTCCTGGGTCTGTCGCCGTTGCGCTGGCCATTTTGGGATTCGCGTGCTTTTCGCTGGCAACAAGGGCAGAATCTGCGCATGCAGCGGTGGCCATTTTGGAGGAGCCTTTCCACAGCCGTGTGTAGACGGTGCGAGTCAGACGTGTCTACGGGACTGCAGCGAGTCAGGAAAGCGGTCTCCATTGTTGCTTGTTTGGAACCGCTGCGATTGGGGGGCTGCTGCTCCTACACCCCAGCAGCATTGCGGATCGCCAGCCAGGAGGCCAGGGACCTGTCTGGGGCGCCAGAAGGTCGCATTCTCCCATGTTGCACCAGCCGGAGGGCTGTGGACAGCCTGAGGAGGGGCCTAGTCCTGTGGGCGCCCCTCTCCTCTATGATCTGCGGGCGCCAGTAGCCGGCTGGCTTGCGCCCTATCCAGCCTACTACGTCAGCTCCCCTTTCCTTGGCTGAGCCACCATGCCAGACGGAGGTTTGGAGCTTCAGAGGCCCAGGCAGGGCCTTCAGCCAAATGGGCCAGGCTGGATAACCCGCCCAAAGGGGGGAAAGGGACCAAACGCCCTTCTAGCAGCACCCTACGGGACCTTCTGAGGGCGATAATCATAGTGATAGCGCCAAACACTGCAAAGGGGAGGTTTCCCTGTTTCACGGGAGCATCTTTCATCCCCTGAATGCAGAGAGGCACCTGATCCCACCCCAGGGCAGAGGCCTGAGCAGGGCCCTGTTTCCCCCAGGGCGAGCAGGTCACCCTCATCAGCAGCGGAATTATCCAGGGATTCCTCCCCTGCAGCTTCCTAGGGTTACCCAGATTCCCCCAGTTTGTCCCTGAGGGAGGAACTGGCTCCCTCACAAGTTTCTTTACCTTCTGATGAAGACTCCAACCCCAGAGCCTACAGAAGCCGCGGGGTCTCCAGTAACTCTCACCGCAGGGGAAAGAACAATAGCAATAGCAATAATAGCAATAGCAGTAGACTTATATACCGCTTCATAGGGCTTTCAGCCCTCTCTAAGCGGTTTACAGAGAGTCAGCATATTGCCCCCAACAATCTGGGTCCTCATTTTACCCACCTCGGAAGGATGGAAGGCTGAGTCAACCCTGAGCCGGTGAGATTTGAACCGCTGAACTGCTGATCTAGCAGTAGCCTGCAGTGCTGCATTTAACCACTGCGCCACCTCGGCTCTTAACAAGTCGGGCCTGTCCGCAGAGATGAAGGAGGTCATATCTCAGGGCATTGCTGAGGGCATGAAATATTGCACTGGTACAGCGGAACCAGCTTCGACATAGGAATTCATTCCAGTGCCAGAGCTATTCATGGACATGGTCCAGAGGCAGTGGATTCAGCCTGAGACCTTGACCAACCCGGGTGGGGGTGACACGATCATATACACCATTGAGCCAAAATTGGAGGAAGCCCTGAAGCTGCCTGAGGTAGATGCTCCAGTGGTATCCCTGACCTTTATGTCCAACCTGCCGGCGGACCTTCTAGAAGGTCTAAAAGCGGAGGATAAAAAGTCAGAGAAGGCATGCCTAAAGACTCACCAGACGGCCGCCTGGGCCATTAGGGCCTCCACCTCTGCCTTGTTTTTCATACGGTCCTCTCTCCTCTGGCTGAGACAATTGAGATCCAGTCCCCGCCCCGGGGGATCTCGATGGAGGCACGAATTGACAAAATCATCACAGCAGTGGAGTATTCCTCTGATGAGTCCTTGAACGCGGCAAAATTCGCATCCCGGGCACTGGCTTCTAACGTTACTTCTCGCCGCCTGCTCTGGCTTCGCCACTGGCAGGCGGAGATGAAGGCAAAGTGGAAGTTGGCGTCCACTCCATTCAAAGAGGGTCCCCTCTTCGGAGACGCCCTGGATAAATTCACCACTGAGACCAAGGACAAGAGAAAACTCTGAAAAAGGCTGATCGCAAAGGTTCTGGCTCTTTTCGGAGGCAGTCCTTTCGGGCACAAGATAACACCAGCCTTCAACCTCTTCTTCCTACCATAGGTCCTACTCTCAGCAGGGTGATAGGGGTCAGGACAGAGGCTCCTTCGGAGCACGAGGTAGGCTCATTTCGCAAGCCCTTTCGAGATGGCTCCAATTCCCGAAACTTCTGTAGGGAGAAGTGACCACCACAGGGATCCCCCCATAGGGGGTCGGTTGCAGTTTTACACCGACAGGTGGGGGGAGATAACCTCAGACAGGTGGGTGCTGAATACCGTCAGGAGGGGTCTCCTTCTAGAATTTCTGTCATTTCCCCAACGAACATTCATCCGTTGCCCATCTCCCAGGAGCCCCCTAAAAAGAGGACTCATGCAAGCAGAGATCCGCCACTTGGTCCAGATATGGGCCATAGAACCGGTCCCCAAGGATCAGGAGAAACAAGGGTTTTACTCCATTCTGTTTCAAGTGCCCAAAGCATCAGGGGGATGGAGGGCCATTCTCGATCTGAAGCGCCTAAACCTCCATCTGGCATACCGGAGGTTCAAAATGCAATCCCTCCACTCCATACTGGATTGCGTAAGATGAGGCGATCTCCTCACCTCGATAGACTTAAAAGAGGCATATCTTCACGTCCCCATTTATCCAGCCCACAGGAAGTTCCTGAGGTTCTTCTTTGAAGGGGAGCACTACCAATACCGAGCTCTCCCCTTTGGGCTGTCCTCAGCACCCAGGACATTCACGAAACTGTTGGCAGTGGTGGCGGCCCACCAGAAGGCGGACTAATTGAGCCAGCAGACGATCAACCATTCAGAATGGCGACTAGACCCAGACATCTTCAACCAAATTGTACAGAGGTTCAGCGAACCACAAGTCGACCTCTTCGGCACTCGCCACATCACCCAGCTGACTCATTTCTATTCCCGCTACCGGTCTCCAGGGGCGGAGGGGACGGATGCCCTGAGGTGCAAGTGGCCTCCACGGCTACTGTATGCGTTCCCCCCTCTACAGCTCATTCCGCAAGTTGTGACCAAGCTACTGGAGGAAGAGGCGGAGATCATGCTAGTGGCACCCCATTGGCCCAGGAGGTCCTAGTATGCGTACCTTGTCAGCCTCTCCGTTCAGAAACCTTGGAGGATTCCTCAGGAGACCCTCTCCCTCAGCCAGGGGGCAGTACTCCACCCAGAGCCTCAATGGCTGCAACTAGCCGTCTGGCACTTGAGGGGCACCTCCTGAGGAAACAGAACATTTCTGACAAGGTCATCCAGACCATCCAGGCATCCAGGAGGCCTTCGTCGACCAGAATATACGAGGCTACCTGGAGAGCCTACTCCACCTGGTACCAAGGGAGGGGATTGCAGGACACAGAGGTCTCTATACCTCAGTTACTAGACTTTCTACAAGAGGGGTTGGATAAGGGCCTCGCCCCCAACACCTGCGATGCCAAGTAGTGGCCCTGTCTACCATTCTCTCCAGAGGTTCCTCCCACACTCTGAGCCAACACCCTCTGGTTAAGAGCTTCCTGAAAGGGGCCTCGAATATCAGGCCTCCCACGGTATACCGATATCCATCTTGGGACTTACCATTTGTACTTAGGGCCTTGACGGGAGCCCCGTTTGAGCCTCTTTGAACTGTGTCTCTTTGACACTTAACTATTAAGACTGCCTTCCTGGTCGCTATTACCTAGGCCAGGAGAATATCTGAGCTGGCGGCTCTGTCAGTCAGGAAGGACCTTTGTATTGTCTATCCAGATAGGGTCATCCTACATCTCGATCCCACCTTCCTACCTAAAGTGAACACCCTGTTTCACAGGTCACAGGAGATGATCCTTCCCAACTTCTGCCCCAAACCGTCTCATCCCCGAGAAAGGGACTGGCACAAGTTGGACGTAAGACGTGCTGTACGCATTTATGTCAGGAGAACCAAAGAGTTCAGACGATCTGAGTCGTTTTTTGTCTCCTTTCATCCTGGGTTGCAAGGTCGAAAAGCTTCATCGCATACCATCGGACGTTGGCTGCGAGCTGGCATTAATCTGGCATATGAACTTCACAGCAAGGTCGTGCCGGGCCGGGTTACGGCTCACTTCACAAGAAGTGCGGCCACATCTGCTGCGTGGGCGACCCAGGCATCAATCATTGACATTTGTCGAGCAGCCATGTGGGCATCCCCCACAGCCTTCATTCGCAATTACAAAATAGACACCCTTGCCTCAGCCGAAGCCTCCTTGGGGCGAAGAATTTTACAAAAACTTGCAGAGGCTCCGGACTCTACGAATTCTTCCTGCCCTTGGACATCATAGCTTGGGTATGTCCCATGCTTGGACTCTCCAAGCAGCGCTCAGGAGAAAGACTGTTGGCTTACCTGAACGGTCGTTCTCTGGGCGCTGCGGGAGAGTCCAAACCCGCCCAGTGGTTATTGCCTCCGGTGAGGCCTTTGAGGAACTGTGGAGGCAGTCCTAAACGGAGTCTTCTTTGTTTTTAATCTGAGATTGTAGAGGCAAAGGGAGGCGTGGTCAAAGGGGGAAAAAAGATACTCTGTCCTAGGGCAGATAGACTGTGTTAACCCATGCTTTGACTCTCCTGCAGCGCCCAGAGAACGACCGTTCAGGTAAGCCAACGGTCTTTCTAGCAATAAAAGATGGGCTTTTTTGCTTTTAGTCTTTTATGGAACACATGAAATACCCCTTTTTAAAGTAACTGTTCCTAGCTGCCTCCAAGTAACTGCCCAGCCCTAATATGTTCCTATAGTTTTTCTACCTTCAAGTACATACATATTCTAGTTTTCTGTCTATTTTTTTCCTGCAACTTCTATTATTTTATTTTTAATTATTTATTTTTTAGGTTTGTATTAATTTTTATTGTTATAAATTGCAGTGTTAAAAAAATTTCTATAAAGAATAATTATAAAAACATGAAATTAACATTCCGTAGTACTTCCTTCTAAAAATAGTGAAAAACATATTTGTTTGTTTTTAAAGCTGTGCTCTTTTGGCTGAATTACAAAGCTGCTTATGATAACTGGAATGAACAGAGAATGGCCTTGAATAAAGATGTTCATAGGGCTACAAAGGAAATTGTTGATATGCTACCAGGAATACAGCAGACCTCTGCTCAAGCTTTTGGAACCCTTTTCCTCCAACTAACAGTTAACGACTTGGGAATTTGTTTGCCAATTACAAACACACCACAGGTAATACTAAATATAATAAGAATAAGACACCCTCCCTCCCCCCCCCCCCCCGTTTGAGTTGTTACATCTATTCAGATTAACAATTCTTAAAATCCTTGATATTTTATTGTGGCAGCAAAATACTTTGGAAATGTTGCTGATTTTTAAAAAGAAAAGCAATTAAATTGTCTTGTAGCTAACAATCTGAAATAGTTCTATAAAATGAATGTCCTGTTAGAGATCTTTTTAACTTCTTTGCTACTTACCAGAATGGAACTGTTATTTGAAAGCTAACTGTTTAAAATAAATGCTTAGTTTAAAGGTTAAACAGTTTATTAAAAAGCATATTTAGATTCTGAGATAAAATCTTCAGTTTTGAAAATAATTCTTATTAATCTTTTGAACTTTGGATATAACTTTAATCTTTTCTATGTGACATACACACACATGTATGTCTAGAAAAATGAATATTGCATAGGTAATATTCATTTGTATATTTATATTACAGTTTCCAATTTTCCAATTTTTTATTTTTTTTGTTTCTTCTTAACTTGCACTGCTTATGACAAGTTTGATGTGTTTCATGAATTTCCCCCCTTCTGTTTAATATAATGTAACTAAATCTTAATAGTGAAATGCTGAGTTCATTTTAGAATTAAAACTATATTTTATAGTATTTCTGCTATTGTTTAGCTATTATTTAAAGCCTAATATTTTTAGGCTTTAAATAATAGCTAAACTTTATTATTACCATCACCATCGTGGTAAAGAGGAGGAAATTATTGTGGCTTGGGCGAGCGAATTAAACGGCGATTTAGCCACTACCATCATAGCTCGCCTGAACGCCCGCCCCTCCTCTATCCTGTATTTTAGTGCCTACCTCTCTCACCGTGGAGCCTCTCCTTTTTATTCCTTCTGTGGCTTGGACAATTCCTTTCCCTGTCTGCCCCTGCTACTGCGGAGCCATGCTTGCCTGCCTATTTGTTCTTATTTAATACGAGCTTTACTGCCTGGCCTGCGACCACCGGCATTGGCCTGGAACAACTGCTCTTCTCCACCACTTGCTACCACTGCTACTTTGAAACATCTAATGTGAGCAATCGACCATCTGTTTAACCATTTTGATATCCTATGGTATATATACTTATGGTGCATTTGGTTTGGGGAAAGAAGTGATAGAGGATGGCAGTTTCAGGGACAGGAACTTGGCGTTTTAAAAACTGGACACTAAGCTGGCACCCCCCCTTTCCCCCTTCTAACTGGTTCCAGTCACTTGTAGACTTTGGACATTTAGACTCTGGCCGTTCCAGGACTACAGGGGAGGGGGAAGATAAGATACCCCCCTGCATACTACCGCTTTATCTCCTATGGACCGTTATTGTTTATTATTCCATGGTTTATCTGGATTTGGAGGGTGTGAGACTGCAAAGCTGGTGCTGGCTGATACCTGGGGCCTGTGCTTTGCCCCCCCTCCATCTACAACTATTTATAGAATACGGACCTTGGACTTTGGCCTCGGATTTCTCTGGAACTGGAGGAAGGGAGGCTGGCTCTTCTGGAACTCATAATTTTAAATTCTGTGTTGCGCAATTTTAAACGGGTATGTTGAGTGCGTGGGACTGAATGAGTTAGTATGAAAGACCCACTTTTAGCACTATTATTGCTGTATTCTTTTTGTGTTTTAATTATATTGTGGGGACTGTTTGTGTGAGTGTCTGAGTATGCCTGATTCGGAGGACCTGGCGGGGCAAGCGGGGGCCATTGGGGTGGTTGGGGGAATTATGCCCACGGGAGAGAGTCGGAGCATTGCGATCATAACAGGGAGAGGCAGATATGGCGGGGACTTTAGGGCTGGCCATTACCGGGGAAGGAGGGTTCGCTATATCGCAGAGATCCCTCCTTCCGGCCCTATGAGTCCCACTCCAAGGTCAGATGGCGTGAGCGATCAGGACCCTGGTCTCAGGCTGCTGTCGCTAAATGCCAGGTCTGTTATTCATAAGGCTCCCCTCGTCCGGGACTTGATTGTAGACGAGGGGGCAGACCTGGCATGTATTACTGAGACATGGCTGGGCACGGAGGGAGGAGTCCCCCTCGTAGAGCTGTGCCCAGACGGGTTTCAGGTGCTTCATCAGCCGAGAGCCCAGGGAAGGGGTGGCGGTGTGGCTATTGTAGTCCGGGAGTCTTTAGTTCCTCGTAGGATCCCTGCTCCGGAGCTTGCCGGGTGTGAGTCCCTACTAGTGAAGTTGGACCTCAAGGGTCAAGCGGGTTTGCTGCTAACGTACCTGCCTCCCAACTGCGTTGCAGTGGCCCTCCCTGCGCTCCTCGAGTCAATAGCCGAGCTAGCAATTGAGTTCCCTAGACTAATGGTTCTGGGGGACTTCAATCTGCCTTCGCTCGGTGAACACTCTGACGGAGCGCAGGAGTTCATGGCCTCCATGACAGCCATGGGCCTGACCCAGGTAATTCGAGGCCCTACCCACTTGGCGGGACATACACTCGACCTCGTATTCCTCTCGGAGCAGTGGAGTTATGATCTTGGTCTGAGGGGAAATGAGACCATTCCCCTGTCGTGGTCAGACCACTACCTACTGAGGCTAGACTTCCGGAGGCCAAACCCCCACCGTGGGGAGGAGGAACCGACCAGGTGGTTCCGCCCCAGGCGACTGATGGACCCTGTTAGGTTCCAGACGGAGCTTGGGGTCATTCCAGATGCTCTCGCCCACAGTTCGGCGGAGACTATTGCTGCGGCCTGGCACTCGGCGGCATCAGAGTCTCTGGACAGAATTGCGCCACTACGGCCCCTCCGGGTCAGCGGCTCGCGGAGACCCCCTTGGTTCACCGAGGAGCTCCGCGAGATAAAGCGCCGGAGGAGACGCCTAGAGCACCAGTGGAGGTCCGACAGGTCCGTATCGAACCGAGCACTGTTGACAGCTTGCACCAAGGAGTATATTTGGGCATTGAGAACCGCCAAAAGATCACACATTGCCTCCTTGGTAGCGTCCGCCGAGTCTCGCCCAGCCGCCCTGTTTAGGATAACCCGCTCCCTCCTAAATAGGAGGGAGACGGGGAACCCCCTGCAGGGTAAGGCTGAGGAATATAGTCAGTTCTTGGCGGACAAAGTTGCTCGGTTTCGATCGGAACTGGACTCCACCCCCGCAGATCCAGCCGGGACACAGGGGAATAACTTGGTAGACCATCTCTGGGTTGAGTTTCAGGATGTTGCCTCTGGGGATGTGGACAAGGCTATGCGAGCTGTGAGTTCCTCCACCTGCATACTGGACCCGTGTCCCTCTTGGCTGACTACCAACAGCAGAGAGGTGACACGAGGCTGGATCCAGGCGGTTGTTACCGCCTCTCTTCGGGAGGGACACCTCCCCACCGTGCTTAAGGCGGCGGTGGTGAGGCCCCTCCTGAAGAAACCGTCCTTGGATCCAGCAGTTCTTAACAACTATCGTCCAGTCTCCAACCTCCCCTTTCTGGGGAAGGTTGTTGAGAAGGTGGTGGCCTTACAGCTTCAGCGTACCTTGGAGGAAGCTAACTATCTTGACCCCTTCCAGTCTGGCTTCAGGCCCGGTTACAGCACTGAAACCGCTTTGGTCGCATTGACCGATGATCTCTGGAGAGCCAGAGATGGAGGCTACGCGTCCATCCTGGTTCTCCTCGACCTCTCAGCGGCTTTCGATACCATCGACCATGGTATCCTTCTGCGACGACTGCGGGAGGTGGGGGTGGGCGGCACTGTTTTACAGTGGTTCTCCTCCTACCTCTCGGACAGGTCGCAGTCGGTGTTGGTGGGGAGGGAGAGATCGTCCCCGAGGCCCCTAACCTATGGGGTGCCGCAGGGCTCGGTTCTGTCCCCCCTGCTATTTAACATATACATGAAACCGCTGGGCGAGATCATTCGGAGGCACGGGATTAAGTACCACCAATATGCGGACGATACGCAGTTGTATCTGTCCGCCCCGTGCCAACTCAATGAAGCGGTGGACGTGATGAACCGGGGCCTTGAGGCTGTTAAAGACTGGATGAGAGCTAACAAACTGGTACTCAACCCGGAAAAGACCGAGTGGCTGTTGTGTTTTCCTCCCAAAAATTTGGCTAACGTTCCATCAATCAGGCTGGGGGGGCAAAATTTATACCCCTCAGACAGGGTCCGCAACTTGGGAGTCCTCCTGGATCCACAGCTGAGTTTTGACCACCACTTGTCGGCTGTGACCAGGGGGGCATTTGCCCAGGTTCGCCTGGTGCGCCAGTTGCGGCCCTACCTGAACCGGGAGGCTCTCACAACAGTCACTCGAGCCCTTGTGATCTCTAGGCTGGAATACTGCAATGTGCTCTACATGGGGCTGCCCTTGAAGAGCATCCGGCGACTTCAGCTAGTTCAGAACGCGGCCGCGCGAGTGATCATGGGCGCACCACGGTTCGCCCATATAACACCAATCCTCCGTGAGCTGCGCTGGCTACCTGTTGATCGTCGGGTGCACTTCAAGGTCCTACTTACCGCCTATAAAGCGCTCCATGGTAGTGGATCTGACTATTTGAGAGACCGCCTCCTGCCAATTAGCTCCCTGCGTCCCATCAGATCGCACAGAGTAGGCCTCCTCCGAATTCCATCCGCCAGTCAGTGCCGACTGGCGACTACGCGGAGGAGAGCCTTCTCAGTTGCAGCTCCGACATTATGGAACAACCTCCCCGTGGAGATCCGTACCCTCACCACAGTCCAGGCCTTCCGCACAGCCCTCAAGATCTGGCTATCCCGTCAGGCCTGGGGATAGGATTACTCTCACCCCGCCCGAATGTTGAGTGAATGTTGTGTTTTTATGGATAATTTTCTTTTATTCACGATTTTTTTTCTTTTAAGTCTTGTCTTGCACCCCCTTCCCCTCATTGTTGTAAGCCGCCCTGAGTCCCCTCAGGGAAAAGGGCGGCATATAAATCCTTAATAAAATCATAAAAATCATAATATTTTAAAAAGGTTTCTTAAAGCATGTTTATTTTTGACTTGCTGATTGCTAAAGAAGTAGTACTTTTGTTCTAAGGGCAAATTTTAATAAACTATTTCAAAAATAAATAGTTTGTTAATTGAAAAGCATTTATTTTAGAGTAACTCTGAATATGATGTGTTTAATGAAAAAAGAGACTATAGGGATTGGGAGAACGCTTAACTGTGAAAATTTTGGTATTGAAATAAACAAATTTTACTGCTATAGTTACTTTTTCTTACTGCAGGCAACCCATACGACTGACCTGGACACTGGCTCTGCATTAGTCTTGACCATTGAAAGCACTTTAATTACTGCCTGCTCCTCAGAATCTCTGGTCAGCAAAGGCCATTTTAAAAACTTCTGCATCCGCTTTGCTGATGGCTTTGAAACTAGCTGGGATGATTGGAAGCCAGAAATACGAGGAGATCTCGTGATGAATGCATGTAAGCATTTTTCTTAGTAATTTGACTTTTTGGAATTTAAAATATATATTCTAGGCCAGTGATGGCGCACCTTTTTGGCACTGAGTGCCCAAACTGGAACACGTGCGTGCATGCAAGCACGCACACGAGAGCGCCGGAAACCCAAAGACTAGCTGGTGATGGCGTGCATGTCCACAGAGAGGGCTCTATGTGCCACCTCTGGCACACGTTGCATAGGTTCACCATCATGGTTCTACGCTATAGTTTAAGTTTAGAGAGGTAATAGAGTTAGCTCTCTTGAACTTCTCAATATATTGCATCACAAAAAATAGCTCTTTGTAAACAAGTAAAAAACTGGGAATTTCAGTAAGAATTTGCCAAGCATTGTGTTTGTCCAAATCAATGGCTTATAAGTTTGAGAAGGACAATACATTTAATTCAATTTTTTTGATAAAGATTTTTTTTTATTTTTGAATAAACACAAACAGACAAAACACAAGGAAAAAACCCCACAAAACCATATTCTATTACAAATTGTAGAAAGTGTGTCGATTGGTTACAAAAACTTCCAGTCATCGCTTCCACGGTCATCACCTACAATTCATATGAAATCATATATTTTAAATCAAATATATTTCAGATTCAGATTTAGTTTATTTGTATGCCGCCCTTCTCCGGGAGGGACTCAGGGCGGCGAATAACTCAGAAGGGGAAAAGGGGACACAAACACAATACACGTAATTAAAATACACAAGAGACATACAGCCATACAAGTCGAGAGGGGAGGGGAACTCATCAACCCCAGGCCTGCCGGCACAGCCAGGTTTTGACGGCTTTTCGGAAGGCCTGGAGAGAGGTGAGGGTCCGAATCTCCGCGGGGAGTTCATTCCAAAGGGCCGGAGCTGCTACAGAGAAGGCCCTCCCCTGGGTGGTAGCCAGATGGCATTGGCTGGTAGACGGAACCCGGAGGAGGCCGACCCTGTGCGATCTAACGGGTCTATGGGAGGTAATTGGCAGCAGGCGGTCTCTCAAGTACCCAGGTCCAATACCATGAAGAGCTTTATAAGTTACGACTAGCACTTTGAAGCGTATCCGGAGACTGATCGGCAGCCAGTGCAGCTCGCGGTGGATAGGTGTAACGTGGGTGTACCGAGGTGCACCCACAATCGCTCGCGCGGCTGCATTCTGGACAAGTTGTAGTCTCCGAATACTCTTCAAAGGCTACCCCATGTAGAGCGCTATCATCATACCTGAACCTTCATTTGACTATAATTGTTTTTACGTCCTTTTATATAAAATATTCCAGATTTAAAGCAAAACCACATAATGGCATTTCATTAGCTCTTCCCAATATATTAGCTCTTGCCAATAAAGCTCCCACATTTAATTCAAATTTTGATTAAATGCTTATACACCTATAATTTAAAACAAATCTTTGCTAAACTGGTATGTCCATTTTGTTCTATATTCTTGATTCTTTAGGTGTAGTACCAGATGGCACCTATGAAGTGTGTTCAAGGACAACTGGACAAGCAGCTGCAGGTAACATTAAAGAGGCTTCCATATTGGCAGAATTTTACAATGTTGTCTTAATATTCTTTTTCAAGTCAACTTTGATAACTACGAACAAGTATTTTTTCCTAGTATGCGCCATCCTCTCTCACTGTTTAAATTAAGAGAGTTCAGCAACAGCAAACTGATTGCTATTGCCAGATTTCACACCAGGGTTTGGTAGTAAATTTTAGCTCTCCAGACATTTAATCATTTTGACAGAAGGAAACTCAGATCTGAAGCTTTATTGCAGACAAGAGTGAAGTTTGAAAGATTTGTTTGTCCAACATGATGCGAAGAATTTGGAGTCTTTATATATACCTGTCAGGTGCTGCTTCATTTAATAATCAGGAAAGAAACCACTCAACTCCATTTGTTTGAAATTAAGTGTACTTTTACTAATTACAAACGAATAGTAGCAAAGCTAAGCTGAGTCTGGTTAATTAGGCGTGAAAGCAAAGAATATCATGTATAGGTCAATCCCCTCCCCTTGGCACCCCAGTCCATAGTCCAATTATAATTCACCCAACTGTCAGGTGGGAGATATCTTCAAAAAACATCATCAGGGTGGAATGCTGGACAGTTAACCTTGGCGGGAAACTCCCTTCCTCCACATGCGCAATGAGATGGTCAGGACAGCGCCTAGAATATTCCTCCAGCACATAATGATTTCCCTCCCAAATGCCATGCCCCCCTCCCCGTTTCAATGGCAGCTGAAGCAGCAGCAAGGCAGAGGCTGACAATACCCATGCTCCAGAATTTAAACTTTAATTTTTACTCCTGACTTTCCAAGTTAACAGATATTCAACTGTTCTCTGGGTAGCCTGGAAGCAACAAGTACATAATGCTTCCCTGTAGTCTGGGACCCTCAGTTTCTGCCTTGTCAGTCTCAGCTCTTACTTTTTTTGATTCTTAATAGTAAGTAGTACATATTTTTAAACAAATGAATCAGGACACTAGAATATCTTGGCACATTTTATAGCATAATTTCTTTTCAGCATATGACAATGATGTATTATAGAATATGATGTCAACTTTAAGAATAGAGTTTTACATTTGCTTTAATTCTCTATTTGAAGCATCTTATAGGTCCACCCTTTTCTTTGTGGCATTTCTTTCCTATGTATCAACAAGAAACGACTTTTCTATTTCAAACTATTCTGTGTGATTTAAAAATGGTTCACATATTCCTTAGCATTTCTAGCACATGATAAAAATTGTCTTTAAAGGATTTATGCAACACCCTATCTTAGTTTTGCATGCTCCAATCTTTAATTTTTGAAAAGTATAATCTTAATATTTTTCCCTGATTTCTGTTGAAACAGAGAGTAACAGTGCTGGAACATGGACTCTTAATGTGCTGTGGAAGATGTGTGGCATTGATGTACACATGGATCCTAACATTGGGAAAAGATTAAATGCTTTAGGAAATACTCTCACAACTTTGACAGGGGAAGAAGATTTAGATGACATTGCTGATTTGAACTCCATTAATATAGCTGACCTATCTGATGAGGATGAAATTGATACAATGTCTCCCACTGTTAGCATGGTCAGTGAACTAATCCTTCATTCATTCATTTATTACGTTGACAATAAAAACAAGTAATATATTATGCAACTCAGCAATGGTGCATACTTATGCAAACTTTAGTTGTCGTATCCTTTTCTTCTATATATATGTTATCACAGAATAGTGTTAATCACTAAAGTGCTTGTTATATTTAGCAGTGCTGAAGATATATTTGTTAACTAAAAAACAAAGGACTTGGTTTCTTGCTGGTAACTTACATTATCGAAATAGAATTCTTAAATGTACATATACGTTCACAAACCTTATAAATTATTACTAACTTCAAAATATGAATTGGTAGTTAAGGAAAACAAATCTAAAGTACCCTGGATTTCCAGAACCAGTTTTGCAGTAATTATTTGGTGAAAGATGCACATTGTGAACTCAAGGTTATTTGAAATTAGCTCAGTTTGATTACCCAGAATAGTATAAATTCAAATTGATTGACCATTTTGAATTATGACAAATAGTAGCATTTATCACAACATAGGAGACGGAAAGCAAGTCACACTGACAACATGCAGTTAGGGAATAACACTAGCATATTTAGGCAATATCTGAATAAAGTTTAACGAAGATGTTTTTAAAAAATAGTACAGGCAGAGAAGGGGCAGACAATAAGAAAAATGGAAATTTCATTTCCTGAAGTATTAATTTTGCTATTTATTATCATTTAGAGATCAGATGGTGGTTCTTTATATGGAGACATATGCAAACTCACTTTGGGGCAGCGGATTGTAAATCACCTCTTGGGTTTGAGCCCCAAAAGTCAACGTTACTCTGTTCCTGTAGAATATCTGGTGGGATCAACAGCAAGTTATACATCTTATGCAAACGGTTCACATTTACAAGTGGGCAGGTCTTGCTCATGGGGACATGTATGTAGCATGTGTAGTATCTCTTTAAACAAATGATGAATATATGGATATTGGCAAATCAAAAATCATCTGACTTCTTAAACTGATTCTGCATGTATTTTGATTGGTGGTGCTAAACTTCTTCTGACTTCATCTTAGTCATGAAAACTGCTTGTGAGCAATGAAGTAAATGCTTTCATTTTTAAAACAGGAGAATGCTGACTATCGGAAGCAGGGATCATCTAACACTCAGCCTGGAGAGCAAAGAGGAAGAAAGTATGTGAAGCGCTTAGTTGATATCAGGGAGTTGAATGAACAGGCTAAAGTAATTGATGACTTAAAGTAAGTATGTTGTTTCCAAACAACTTTTACAATCAAAATAAATTGTTTATTTTTATTTTATAAAGATTTAATTAAGAGGCTCTCAATCTTTGATTTGACCCCTCCCTAAGCAGTTTTAAATCGAGGAATTACAATCTTCTTGTAAAGCTAATCAGAGTTCAATAGGCAAAGTAGGAATGGTGTGAAAACTGACTCCCATTTTGCTTGCATGAACTCTGAGCAAGTCTTAACAGTGTGCCAACTTTACCTGTGTAAGAAATGGGAATACTTTCAAAACCTACTCCTGCTTTGCCCGCATAATCCCACAGTGCAGTGCCCCTAGAAAAGTGTGAACTCACTGTCAAAATTTGCTAGACTCTTTGTTCCACATCTGCATGTGCAAGCCCCAATCATTTTTGGGAGTAGCTAATTCCATGGGATGCACAAGGGTCATACTATAAATGACAGTTTCCCACCAGTGTTTAGTGAGTTTCAATGTGGTGTATAGTAGCATAATTGTTATTGGAGTGCCAATGGTAGTGTACATTAATGACACTTTTGTTAATTATTTCATATTTCTAGCTTTTCAAAAACTAAGTTTTGATTGGGAAAAAATGTCTAAAAACCAATCTCTACATATCACTGCTAAAATAAGCTTAAGTTAAGAAAATAAGATAAAGATTCTGTGTATTTTAGAAAGTAATGTATTTGGCTGTTGCCCAACATTAATTCTAGTGAAATTGTTAAATATATTATTGGTTTTTTTCTCCAGAGATTGTGGTGTCGCTCAACCGAAGACCCTGTGCTTTAATTAGTGGTGCCTGACAGAATTCTTTTTTCAATTTATACCCTCTGCAAAAAATTACAGGTCACCAATAAAGGAGAATATTTGTAGCTCAGGGTTAAAATGAAGGGTCCTTGGTGCTCTCTGAGCTTGCTGTTTTCCAGAGTGGGAGGAGGGAGTGGTCACGTGTGGGTTTTATCTTAGCCTGATTGGTCCAAGACTGAGAGCAAAGTTATAAATACTGGTGCCTGTCCACTCCTGGCCCAGATTCTCTCAGTCTGGTCCAAGTACTGTTAGATAGGTGTTTAGGTAGGAATTTTTTTCCTTTGTTTAGTCCTTTTGCGATCTGGTTTCCATTTGGCTAATTGGGCACTTTAAAAATTTCAAACTTCCAAATTGTTACTGCTGCTGCCCCAAGGGACAGATCTCTGCCTCGGGCGGCTGGGGGAGGGCCCTGTGGGGCGTTTTGGTCTCCCCCCGCGGGCCAGGAGCCTCAGCCCTATCCCCGGGAGCACGGGAGTGCCAGCTCCGGTCTTCAGCTGCTTCCCAAGCAGCTCTCTGTGCAGCAGCGCGGCAGGAGCGGCTTTGGCGCCACGTGGAGCGTGCGAGCCGCCCTCCTTACAGGTGATCGGCTCGGGCTGCTGCCGCTCCGCCGCTTTTCGTTTAAATTGCTGTGGGGGCCATGCGGGGGTGAGGAGAGCGTGCCTGAGTGCCGCATGGCTCTCCCCGACCCGATTCAGCGCGGCGCTGGCTCCTGGAAGCCCGGCTGAGCTGCTGGTGTCTTTGCTGGCCTTTTTGCCCGCGTGTGGGGTTCCGGCGGCCATTTTGGTGGTCGCCACGTGCGCGGAGCCTACTTTGGCCTACCTTGGGGGTGAGGCCTTGCACGAGGCTTCGGGCCTGAGTTTCCCCATAGACCCATAGGCCCTGGTTTCAGTGGGACTTCGAGGCCTGTGTTCCAGCCCCTTTGTCGGACACATGAGTTGGCTATGGACGAGGGGGCGGAGATTCCCCAGGGCCAGGTGGTGGGCCCAACTGGGGGTGAGGAGGCCCTGGATCAGGAGGTGGGGTGGGGTGCACCCCCCCCAGGGATCCTTGGTCACCAGGCGCCCTTCTAGGTCATCCACTAGGGAGGAGGCCAGGCGGCATAGGGCACTGGAAAAGACCTTTGCGAGGGCGGAGAGGCAGGCCCTGTCGGCCAGGCCTTCATCCCGGGACAGGTCCAGGTCTCCCCTTGGACCTGTATCCAGCAGATCTTCCCCTAGGGGGTTTAGCCCGGCTTCTTCCTCAAGCTCCCCTGGCAGGTCTCGGGCCTACTCTACGAGGAGGCGTTCTCCATCCCCTGTAGGTGATCCCCTGGAGGGTACGTCCAGGGGCCCCTGTTCCTCCCAGAGGTTGGCTCCCCAGGGGCCTGGTTCTGTTTATGGGGATGTGGAGGGTCTGGATAATCTTCCTGAAGGAATTAAAAGACTTATTTCTGCAGCCATTACACGGGGCATTGCCCAGCGAGACAAGAGCTCCCTTTCTTCTAAGCATGGGGGGCTAGGCAGGGTTCAGTATCGAGCTTCCTCTCCTTCCATGGTCAGTGAGGCTTCATTCTTGGGGGGGGGGAGATTGCCCAGGAGATGGGCTTCTCGGATGATGAGAATACAGCCCTTTCTGTGAGCCTTCTTCCAAGGGCCTCTTTGTGCCGGCCATGTTTAAAATTATCTTGGACAAGGCACGGCAGACCACTAAGGTTGGGACCGGGGACCCTTCAGTGCCCCCCCTAGGGATCCTGACATGGCCATGTTTTCCGCTACGGCCACCAACAAGGAGGAGATCCCTGCTCCTCCCCTGTTTTTGGAGGTTTTGACTGACCAGTGGGGTCGCCCCTCCAACTTCTCGGCTCCTGGCAGTAATGACCGCCGGCACTATAACGTAGAACAGACCTTTGCTCAGGCCATTCAGCTGCCAGCCATTGACACCCCGGTGGTTGCCCTAGTCTCCTCCTCCCCGGTGGTGTCGGGCGACGCGGCGGATAAGATGAAGCCGGAGGATAAGCGTGCAGAGCTTACCTTGCGGAAGAATTTTAACACCACGGTGTGGGCTATTAAGTCTGCGGCCTCGGCTTCCTACTTTAACCGTGCCACTGTCATGTGGCTTAAGAAGCTTCAGGAGCGCATCCCTATCCAGGACGACCGGATCCACCAGGATCTGTTTAAGATCATGGCGGCCTGCCAGTTCTCGGCTGATGCGACCCTGGATACGGTCAAGTTTGCTTCCAGTGCCTTAGCCACCTCTGTCACCTCCCGTAGGCTTCTTTGGTTGCGTCACTGGCAGATGGACAACAAGGCGAAATGGGATTTGGCGGCCGCCCCCTTTAAAGGGCCCAATCTTTTCGGGGAGGCCCTTACTCCCATTCTGGTAGAGGATAAGGACAAGAAGAAGGTCCTTCCTTCCACGGCTAAGAAGGCCGAGGCTAAGTCACGTCCTTTCCGTAGGCAACGGTATAGGGCTTTTGATTATTGCTATAACCAACGCTTTTCTTCCTTCCCTACTGATAGACAATTCTCCGGACAGTCCTTTCAGGACAGGAATTGCTTCCAGGGCCAGGCTCGGCGGCCCTTTCATGGGGGAGGCAGCCGTCCCTACCACAGAGGGAAGTGACTCGAACCCGAGTCGTCCCATCGGCGGCCGCCTCTCCCTCTATGCGGATCGGTGGGACGAGATCACGTCGGACGCCTGGGTCCGAGCCACGGTTCGTCACGGGCTCAGGTTGGAATTTCTCTCCACTCCTCCAAACCTCTTCCGGTCGTTCCCTCCGCCTCGGAGTCGGGAGCGCCACCGCCTGATGGTTCAGGCGATCGCCCACCTCCTTGAAATTCGGGCGGTGGAGGCGGTTCCCTTAGGGGAATGAGGCCTGGGCCACTACTCCAATCTCTTCGTGGTTCCGAAGAGCACGGGGGGCTGGAGGGCAATTCTAGACCTCAAGCGCCTGAACAAGTTCCTGGTGTACAGGCGCTTCAAAATGTCATCCCTCAAGTCTATCCTTCAGGGCATCAGGAAAGGGGACTTCCTGGCCTCTGTGGACCTCACGGAGGCCTATCTTCACATTCCCATCCTGCCCGCTCATCGCCGGTTCTTGAGGTTCTCTCACAGGTCCCGCCACTACCAGTACCTCGGCCCCGCGGACCTTCACGAAGGTTCTGGCAGCTCTGGCGGCTCATCTGCAGTCTGTGCCGGTTCGTCTCCAATGCTATCTAGATGACGTCTTGGTTCAGGCAGGGTCCCTTCATCAGGCCGTCTCGGATCTTCGGCTCACTATTCGGAGCCTTCAAGGTCTGGGGTTTTCGGTGAACTTCACCAAGAGTCATCTTTCTCCCTCCACCCGCATTCTGCATCTGGGGACAGTCATAGATTCCAGGTTGGGGGGTGGTGCGTCTGTCTCAAGAACGGCAGGTCAGCCTCCGTCGTCTGGCGGAGAGCGTTCGTGCAAGGTGGTCCACTTCCATCCTCTCTCTGTCACAGTTATTGGGCAAGATGGTCTCTTGCATGGGGATTGTTCCGTGGGCCAGGCTTCATCTCCAGCCCCTTCAGTGGGAACTCATCCCCTTTCAGAGGGAACGCCTGAGCAATTCTCTTCAGACTCTCCGTCTCCCGGTGGGGGTCTGCACCTCTCTGGCGTGGTGGCTCTCCCTGGCCATTCAGCGAGGCTGCTGCTTCTGGGAGCCGGACAGGGTGACCGTCACCACGGACGCAAGTCTGTTCGGGTGGGGGCCCCTGGTGGGCTCCCGGATGGTGCAGGGCAGGTGGACGGCCTCGGTCCTCCGCCACAACATAAATTGGCTGGAACTGAAGGCTGTGCGACTAGCTCTGCATCACTTCCGGTCCTTGGTGGAGGGGCGTCATGTGCTCCTCCTGACGGACAATGTTGCCACCAAGGCACACATCAATCATCAAGGTGGGACCCACTCGCGGGCACTCTGGCTGGAGGCTCTGCGGCTGGGGTCCTGGGCGGAGAGACACCTGCAGTCCCTGGTGTCGGAGCACATCTCGGGACTCTCCAACGTCCAAGCGGATTGGCTCAGTCAAGCGACTCTGGACAACGGCGAGTGGCAACTCCACCCGTCGCTGTTCCGGAAGATCTGCCAAAGGTTCGGGTCTCCTCTGGTGGACCTGTTTGCGTCTCCCGAGAACTCCCAGCTTCCACGGTTCTTCACCTGTTTCCAGTCCAGGTCGGCGAAGGGCACGGACGCCCTCAGGAGCCGGTGGCCCCCGGGCCTTCTCTATGCCTTCCCTCCCATTCCCCTCATCCCGGGGACCGTCAGGAAAGTGGTGGCGCAGGGGGCCCTGGTCATTCTGGGGGGCCCGTTTTGGCCCAGGAGGCCCTGGTTCGTGGACCTGGTACAGCTGTTGGTGGCTCCCCCGTGGAGGATTCTGCAGGGGGAGGTGGTCTTGCTGCAGGGAGCTCTGGTTCACCTGGAGCCTTAGTGGCTCCAGCTGACCGCGTGACTCTTGAACGGCGGCTTCTGAGGGAGGCTCATCTGTCTTCCGGGGTCATTCACACCATCAAGGCGGCTCGGCGTCCGTCGACGACCCGCATTTATAACTCCACCTGGGCGGCGTTCGTCCGATGGTGCTCTCCTAGGGGCATTTCTCCCGATAGGGCCACCATTCCCAACGTCTTGGATTTCCTTCAGAAAGGTCTTGAGGACGGGCTTTCGCAGAATAACTTGCGTCGCCAGGTGGCGGCTCTGTCTTCAGTCCTGGGGGAGGGGTCTTCTTCCCTTTTCCAGTTACCTCTGATCAAGCTTTTCCTGAAAGGGGCGGCTAACCTCAGGCCTCCCCCTGTTCACAGGTTCCCCATGTGGGATCTTCCCCTGGTCCTCAGGGCATTGACGGGAGCCCCGTTTGAGCCCCTTCGCTCAGTTCACTTACACTTCTTGTCGCTGAAGGTGGCATTCCTGGTGGCGATTACATCCGCCCTACGTATTTCTGAGCTAAGCGCCCTGTCCTCCAGTGATGACCTCTGTCACTTTCATCAGGATAGGGTGGTCCTTCGCCTTGACCTGGCCTTCGTACCGAAGGTAAATACTCCCTTTCACAGGGCCCAGGAGATCGTCCTGCCCGACTTTTGCCTGGGCCCTTCCAATGACAGGGAGCATCTCTGGCATCGGCTAGATGTTCACCGCGCTCTGCGGATCTACCTCCGGCGGACCGGTGAGGTCCGTAGGTTGGAGGCCCTGTTTGTCTCCTTCCAGCCAGGGTCACTGGGGTCGAGGGTGTCTTCGGCTACCATTGGCCGTTGGCTGCGTCAGGCCATCGTGGAGGCTTACACGGCCTCGGGTCGGACGGCCCCGTCGGGGATCACGGCTCATTCTACCAGGAGTGCCGCGACCACGGTGGCGTGGGCCCCGAGGGCCTCGTTTGAGGACATCTGTCGTGGGCCACTTGGGCTTTCCCGACGTCTTTCATCCGGCATTATCGTCTGGATGCTTTCGCGTCTGCGGACGCGTCCTTCGGTCGGAGAGTTTGGAAAAAGGACGTTGGTCTTACCTGAATGTCTCTTTTCGGAGGGGAGGAGGGAGTGGTCACGACCCGCCCTGAGTTCTGTTGTTTGGGGCCAAGGGGAGGGCCCGGGCGTTCCCGGGGTTTGTTGTGTTGTTGTTTGTGTCATTTCAGTTGTACCGTTCATCTTCGAGAATCTGGGCCAGGAGTGGACAGGCACCAGTATTTATAACTTTGCTCTCAGTCTTGGACCAATCAGGCTAAGATAAAACCCACACGTGACCACTCCCTCCTCCCCTCCGAAAAGAGAAGTTCAGGTAACACCAACGTCCTTTTTCTTGTAGACGTTTCATTATCCTAAGTAGCTAACATCATCAGTGCTAATAAGGATAATGTTACTTAGTTAGTAGGGTAATGAAACATCTGCAAGAAAACATGCAAGCTCAGAGAGCATCAACGGCCCCTAATCACAGGTCATTATACATCCCTTAATTTACTTTGGCAAATATACTGCATTTCCTGGCAATAAGTCACCCAAAGTGCTTTGCATAATTGTTTTCCTTTATGGCCACCTTTCAAGATGAAGAGAAGACCTCAGCAAATAAGCCATCATTCTTAACAAATATTATTGCTATTGAATGATTGATTGTGGGATTTTATTTGTCAATCTTGTCTTTAGGAAACTGGGTGCAAGTGAAGGAACAATAAATCAAGAAATTCAACGATACCAACAATTAGAATCAGTAGCTGTCAATGACATTCGCCGAGATGTGCGTAAAAAGCTACGCAGATCAAGTATGAGGGTGAGCAATTTTAAAGCTCCTTTTCAGTCATATCAATTCTGTTTTCATAGTATTAAAAATAGATAGAACATTGTCACATATGCCAAAAACAAGATTTAAAGATACTTTTTTTGAGAGAGAGATATTGGTGGGATGTCATTCAGTACTGGGATTTTTCAAAAAACAAAGTTGAATTTAAATCCACTTCCATCTAACTTGAAATCTCCTTCTCCATCAATTCTTCATCAATCCTTCCTAACATCCTCTAAAGGCTTTTCAAAGGTAGCAAAATATTTCAAGGCGAGAAGCAAAAAGTTAATTCTATCAATTGCTGTCTGCTTGCACAGCATTTCGTTTATAGCTCCCAAGTCTCTAACCTGTTTACAGTATATACTATTTTTATAACTGCTTGGGGCTTTATGTTAGGTTCATAGACATCTAAGTCTGCTTGTTTGTGGATTGCAACTATTTAGTCTTGCGTGATCCTTAGTATTTTATTTGCCAAATTTCAGAATTATGCAAGAATACTGTCAGATTAAAATGTGAGAATATGTTTTGTACATCTCAGGCAGCATCTCTGAAAGATAAATGGGGCTTAGGATATAAACCCAGCTATAGTCGATCTAAAGGTATTTCAACTTCAGGAAGACCACCTCTGAAGAGAATGGACAGAACAAGGTAAGATGGGATAGGGATCATTTGTAGATCAATAATATTTTGATTTTTGAGTATATGTAATGAAAAAACTTATAAAATAGTTGTTATGAAGACTGTGGCCAGTTGTAAGTCATGTACCGCAAGAAAGTAAGCTACATGCCCAGAATGTTTTATATCATCACATTGAGCCCTTGTGAGCCCAAAGGCTTATTAGAAATAATGATGAACCTTTGTTTTGCATCATGTCCTCTTTAATTATTTCTGTTTAATGTTATTTTTAATTTGTTAAAAGGTGAGGTTTCTGTTAGGCCCCATTGGAGGTACTTTCCTTGACTTTGCCAGCGATAGAGATAACAGTGATTTGAAATATATGCTAATATAATTAAAAGAGCCAGTGCCTTTAAACTACATGCTTTCTTTTTAGGTTTTTTAAAAATATTTGAACAGTTGCTTAAAGTGTGTTCAGGTTTACATGTATTTAATTTTTAATTTTACTCATTAGTATGACAATAGCTATAACAGAAATGTGGCATTTGGGGGGAATGGCAAAATATGTACTTCTAAAATATGAGTATTTATAAATATCATAATTTCTTGTTACTGTAATTTTATTGTACAAGGCTTGGGGAAAGTGAAGAAATTCCAGAAATTTGTGTTGAAGGGCCATCTGCTGGGTCCAGAGTAATTTTCAATCTACAAGATATGGTAAGGCAATCCCTAAGAAGTTCACTGAATGCTTGGGTAAACATGTATGCTATGATTATTTCTTTTTATTTGTGCCAGTGTCATATATTTATACACACACACACTCACACACACTGTAGAATTGGAAGATGCCTCTACGTCAGCGGGGTCAAACTTGATTTCATAGAGGGCTGCATCAGGATTGTGGTTACCTGCAGGGGGCTGAGTGGGCATGGCTTGGGCAGTTGTGGGTGGGTGGGTGGGTGTGGCCAGCTGATTGCCTGTGGTGGCCTGAGTGGAACTGGGAGGAGCCACTGTCTCCAGCAGAGTGGATGGGACCAAGGCAGGTGCTGGGGGCACCTGGCTGTGCTTGCTTCCTTGAGGCTGCTGCTGCTGCTGTGCTCAAACTCCTTGTCTGGACTTTGAAGAGGCTGAGGAGGAGACTCCTGCTGGAGAGATGGCTGCTGGAGTGGGCTGCTGCTGTTGGTGCTGCCGTTGTGAAGTGAGGCAGGTGGAGGAGCACGGGTGGTCTGGCTGTGGGGCCCTGAGGTGCACGGGTGCAGGGCTGCTTCTTGGGGACAGGGGCTCCCCGCCTTTCCCGTTCATCAGGGCTGTTGGAAGTGAGACATGCTCCCTGGAGGATGAGGTTGGATGGCGGGGGCCGAGTGCTCAGGAGGGAATGCAAAGTGCCTTTGTTTCTTGTGTGCTGCCTTCATGGCTGAGATTGAGCAGGCAGCCTCCTGGCATGTATAGAACGGATTGCATGCCTCCCCCCATGCCTTTGCCTCTGCCTGCTGCATGGACTGGGCCAGTGGTGATGGCGCTCGAACCCACCTGTGCTGCATGGGCTCCGGAGCCCCGGCTGCTTTTTGGGGATGAGGCTCCCTGCACTTCGTTTTTGCTGGGGCCATTGGGGGGGAGGGAGGCTCGTCCCACGTTTGTGGTGGAGCTGAAGGATGAGGTTGGTTGGCGAAGACTGAGCCTTGCAGCGGTACCAGCAGTATGCAGAGGCATGGGGGAGGCATGCAATTTGGCCCCGTGGGGTCAGCCATGTGGTCACCTGACTCATCCTAGCTGCAACGGCCTTGCTCAAGCGAAGACAGATGGTGGGCCGGAGCAAATGGGCAGACAGACAGCTGCCCGGTGCATCTGGCAAGCCAGATCACTGCCTCCCTTTGCCCCTCTGCATCTTCCTCTGCCTGCTGCTTGGAGGGCCAACCCAGTGGTCACAGTGCTCAGATCCACCTATGCTGCGTGGTCTGCGAAACCTCTTGTATGTGTGCTGGGGAGGGCTCGGCGGGGCAGAGGAGGCCAGTTCCTCGCCGTCTCTGGGGCAGTCCTATGGGCCAAATCTGAGCCCATGTCTGTTTTCAGGTCATCTACTCTTAAGTCCCTGCTTGAATTCACAATCTGCTAAAGCATTTTTGGCAAATATATATCTATCTATTTGAAAATCTATAGTGAAAGCTACATATTACTTAATGGAGCAGCCTACTCCACTAGGTGACCATTTTTACTGTCAGATACAGTTGCAAGAAAAAGTATGTGAAGCCCTTGGGATTACATGGAGTTTTGCATGAATTGGTCATAAAATGTGCTCTGAACTTCATCTAAGTCACAACAATAGACAAACACAGTCTGCTGAAAATAATACACAAACATTAGATGTTGCCATGGTTTAATTGTACATAACATGTAAACATTCACAGTGCAGGGAGGAAAAAGTATGTGAGCCCCTAGCCTAATGACGTCTCCAAGAGCTAATTGGAGCCAGGAGTGAGTCAACCTTGACTCCAATCAGTGTGATGATATTGGATGTGTTGCTGACAACTGTTCTGCCCTTTAAAAAAACACACCTGTTGTGGGTTTACTGGTTTCAAGAAGCACTCTCTGATGTGAACCATGCCTCGCAGAAAAGAGCTCTCAGAAGACCTATGATCAACAATTGTTGACTTGCATGAAGCTGGAAAGGGTTACAAAAGTATCTCCAAAAGCCTTGATGTTCATGTGTCCACGGTAAGGCAGACTGTCTACAAATGGAGAAAGTTTAGCACTCTTGCTACTCTCCCTAGGTGTGGTCATCCTGTAAAAATGACTGCAAGAGCACAGTGCAGAATGCTTTATGAGGTAAAGAAGAATCTTAGAATGTCAGCTAAAGACCTACAGAAATCTCTGGCACATGCTAACATTTTTGTTGACACATCTACAATAAGGAAAACATTAAACAAGAATGGAGTACATGGGAGGACACCACAGAGGAAGCCATTGCTGTCCAAAAAAAATATATTGCAGCACGTTTGAAGTTTGCAAAAGAGCACCTGGATGTTCCACAGCACTACTGGCAAAATATACTGTGGGCAGATGAAACCAAAATTGAGTTGTTTGGGAAAAACACACAATACTATGTGTGGAGAAAAAAAGGCACAGCACACCAACATCAAAACCTCATCCCCACTGTAAAACATGGCGGAGGGAGCATCATGGTTTGGGGCTGCTTTGCTGCCTCAGGGCCTGGACGGATTGTTGTCATTGATGGGAAAATGAATTCCAGAGTTTATCAAGACATTTTGCAGGAAAACATACGACCATCTGTCTGCCAACTGAAGCTCCGCAGGGATGGGTGATGCAACAGGACAATGACCCAAAGCATACAAGTAAGTCAACACAAAAATGGCTTCAACAGCACAGAATACGCCCTCTGGAGTGGCCCAGTCAGAATCCTGACCTCAACCCGATTGAAATGCTGTGGCATGCCCTTAAGAGAGTGATTCACACCAGACATCCCAAGAATATTGCTACACTGAAATAGTTTTGTGACAAGGAGTGGTCCACAATTACTCCAGATCGTTGTGCAGATCTGATCTGCAACTACAAGAAACATTTGGTTGAGGTTATTGCTGCCAAAGGAGGGTCAACCAGTTATTAAGACCAAGGATTCACATACTTTTTCCTCCCTGCACTGTGAATGTTTACATGTTATGTGCAATTAAACCATGGCAACATCTAATGTTTGTGTAGTATTATTTTCAGCAGACTGTGTTTTTCTAATGTGAGTTAGATGAAGTTCAGAGCACATTTTATGACCAATTCATACAAAACTCCACATAATCCCAAGGGGTTCACATACTTTTTCTTGCAACTGTAATTCATTTCAATATCTAATTGAATCTCCTTACCTGTAGTTTAAGCTCATTAATTGTAGTCCATCCCTCACGTTAATGGAGAACAAAACTAGTTCTGTAGAACAACCCTTTAGCTATATGAAGACTGCTGTTCTGTCCTTTGTTAGCTTCTGCTTTGCAAGCTAAACATACTCTCATGGGACTTCATTATGTTGTAGCCTTTGCTGTAATTTCACTCTCGTTCATTAATATTTTTAATATGTCAGTGTGACTTACCAGAATCTTTGGATCCTTGTCACATCTACTACTTCTGAGTCAGGACTCACCCATCCTGCACTTGTGTCTTTCTATTCACTTTTTAAATGTTAGCTGCAGCAAATTTGGTATTCCTGGATTAAAGGAAAGATTTATAGGAATATCCAATACCTTAATCTAGGTCTTTAGTAAAAATATTGAAACAGCAGAGCCCAGGATTATATACTGTGTTGTTTTAATAATTTCTCTTTTTCATTTTTAATTAAGTTGAATGGAACAGGTTTGGGGATTGCACAACAATCCAGCTATCCAGGGGAAGGGTATTTTCAGGTATTTGTAAAATCAATAGGTATACTAATTAACTGCATGGAAAATCTGCTTCATTTATCATATCTGCCAGCTAAGCAGAGCACATTATAATACCGTAGTCACAACTGGAAGTATTATAATAATTCAGTATTACTTGTTATTTTGGAGTGAGAGTATTCATCAGTGTACTGAGGGAATACCCCTGGGCACCTTGATAAGTACTCTCAACCCCAAACTATTTTTAACAGATTTTGAATGATAAAACTTTTACACCAAAAACAAATATCTTGTAGAATGAAGCTCATAGGGAACTTTGCAAAATAATTTTAAAAATTGATATATTACTGGCTAGCCATTTTGGTTGATACAACTACTGATAATTCAATAGTAGATGTTACTCACTTTATGCTTTTTAATTGAATTGTCCAGGAATATAAATACAACGAAAAGGGTATTACTGAAATGAATTCCTTCCAATTATGAAATTAATTTTAAAATAATTTGGTTGAATCCCGATGTAATGAGCTGACACTACATTAAGACACTGTTAATTAAATTACACATGGCTTATATTCCCTACCCTAGTATACTTGGAACAAAGTCCATCTAATTTAGTCTGTGTCGAGCACAGTTCTTTTATCAAATACTCTTGCCCTATACTGTTAGGAAGAGGGGAATTCAGAATATTTGATTACTTGCTTTGAACCTGAATCACGTATTTTATAGAAATCTAAGAATACCATATTTCTTGAGAAATAATGACTTTCTTCTCCCAAATACTTTCCTGTGCGTTAGAGAGAAGTAACAAAAGATGTGTTAATGAGTGAAAATATAAGCCATTGATGATGCAAATTGTGACAATTATCTTTGAAATATAAATGAATTAATAATCCTTGGGAGAGGCCTGCTATCCTAAATAAGTTAAGATTTTCCTAAAGATACCATTGAATTAACTCTTCTCCCACCTTTAACCAATATTATTCCTCATTTTCCTCACTGTCCCTACCTACCAAGGTTACCTCTTTCCATTAACCTACCTCTAGTGATCTTTTTCTTCATAGTTACTGTTTCTGATGAAAAGAGGATAGGATAATGTTTTTGTATGTAGTATGTTTCTCTGTATAGAGAGGGTGAATGTATGTGTGAAACCATAGATGCTATCAGCCTTAGATTATACATCATTTTAAACAGTAGCTTCAGTAAATTTTCTTCTTTGTGCTGGCCCCACCCAGTTATGGTTGGTGACTGCCAACAGAAGGCTCTGTGTGTGTGTGTGTGTGTGTGTGTGTGTGTTTGTGTGTGTGTGTGTGTGTGTGTAGACACAGACAAATATGTCATGTTTACATATTTATTGGATGGGGAACTCCAGGTTTTGATTTCAGCTGCAGTGAACATAAATATTTGTTTCTGTGTGTATGCACATGCACATGTGCACATGCATGCATGCACGCACAAACACAAAATGCAAATAAAAGTTTGGAACACAGATTTTAGCAGCATGACTCAGATATATTAATAATATTTTATATATGAAGAACTAGCTCCCAAATAAAGCTTTAATATTTATAAGAGCATTTTAGGAATCAAATCCTGTTACAGGTTTTTCTGTGCAGAAAAAAGGTATCTTAGTTACTTACTTGAGAGACCGCCTACTGCCAATTACCTCCACTCGACCAATTAGATCCCATAGATTAGGCCTCCTCCGAGTTCCATCAGCCGGTCAATGTCGACTGGCAACCACGCGGAGGAGAGCCTTCTCGGTGGCAGCTCCGACCCTATGGAACGAACTCCCCGTGGAGATTCGTACCCTCACCACCCTCCAGACCTTCCGCATAGCCCTTAAAACCTGGCTGTCTCGACAGGCCTGGGGCTAAAGACCTTAACCCCACCCGAATTGTATGAATGTTGTGCTTTTAACAATGTTTTGTCTTATGTGTTTAACTTGGTTTGTCCTCCCTCCCTTTGAACTGTGAGCGCCCTGAGTCCCCCCAGGGAAAAGGGCGGCATACAAATAAAATACCTATACCTATACCTATACTTGAAACCTGAAGATTTACATCTTAGCTTATTTAGAATCAAAACAACATTCCAAAAATTCCCTCAGAATATTACTATCTAAAAATCTAGCCTTTTAAATTAATCATATTTACTACTTTAAAATGAGATAATAGGTTGCATACTATGCCAGCATTTTGCATGAGCTTCCATTTTCTAATAATTTCTAGTACTTTCTCTTGTTAATTGGAGGCTTATAAGGTTCTTGCTTTTTTATGATTTAAAATGTTTATTTCAATTATTGTAGTAGGATATATTGCAATCTAAGCTGCTGCTATATCTAAATAAACATGCATTCACTTCCTTTTTCTGATATACTTCTTCAAGGCTAATCACTCATCTATTTTCAAAACATTTTTCATGGCTGACATCAGTTCTTTGGCCTGTACAAAATGAAACATTTACTGCTTTGTCTTTAAGAATCTGATTTTTCCTCCCCACTCCTTGAGATAGTTGGTAGCTATAACGTGAATATTTTTTTTGTCTCTTTGTAATCAGTTTCCAGAGGAGACAGAATTGGATCTTTTGTCAGTAACTATTGATGGTCTATCCCATAACTCATACACTAGTGAAGGATCAGGCTCAGTATTCAATTCACCCCAAACTCCAGCTGTCTTCTCACCAAGCATTCCTTTCCAGCCTGAAGAAGGAAGACGAGATGACAGCTTGTCTTCATCAAGTGAAGATTCAGAAAAAGAGGAAGATCATGAGAGAGAGAGACCATATGTTTATCGGAAAGCACTGTGAGCATATTTGTAAAAACTGAATATTCATTTCATATAACCACTCTGAATATGTGTATATTGATGAATATAAAAAACCATCCAGCTTTATACAATATTTGGTCTGAACTCTTTATGTTATGCTGATGTTATTAACTATTTAATTTTTAAAATATTTAATCTGTTCTGATAATTTAGCTAGCAGAGCTTACAAAAAACACTAAATGCAACTGCCTGTGGCAGAAAATAACCATGACTCTTGGAAATGACTATCTTGTAACTCAATATTTGACACATCTTTGGGTGTTTAGGATGTCAAGTTCAAACCGCGACTGTGTGAAGCAGCCTGAGAAATTCCTTTCTATTTAAATATAATGGCAGATAGCTAGTGCATTACAGATCTGATTTGAATGCAATTAATAAATTATTCATAATTTTCATATAAAAATTTGTTCTATATCTCATTAAACAACAATATAACATCAACATTTTAGGAACTCAGCATTTTCATTTGCCCTTCCTGTTCTGTTTTTTAGCTGTAAAAATGTAGCATTTGTTGGGAATTTGATAGTTACTTTGAATAGGATGAGTGTCCGGAACATTTCTTAAAACATTATATCCTGCTGTAGTAACATTTAATCAGAGCTGCTTTTTTGGTTGCATAAATATTTTTTTAGCATACGTTTAAACTAAATAGTATAAGAACACTGAATAAATTACATCTTTTAAATTATTTTAAAGTAGCTATTTTGACTATTTTTGGTTTCCTCCCATGATCCATGAAGAGGGAAAAACCCCCACTGAAGATTACTTATATATTTGTGGATTTTGTTCTCAAAGACTAAACGTAGTTTAGTGAGAAAATGAGATGGATATCTATCTCCTCTTTCCTCATTTAACGGACCTGCCCAATCACAGAACCTTCATACCAATTTCAAAAAAAAAAAATTAGTTATCTCAGACAGTTTAACTATTTTTTAAAGAATTTTTTTAAATTTTTGAATAAACACAAACAGACAAAACACACACACACACACACACAAACCACAAAACCATCTTCTGTTACAAATTGTAGAAAGTGTGTCGATTGGTTACAAAAACTTCCGTGCATCCCTTCCACAGTCATCACCTACAATTCATATCAAATCATATATTTTAAATCAAGTATATTTATATATATAATTATCATCATACCTCAACTGTCATTTGACTATAATTGTTTTTACGTCCTTTTATATAAAATTTTCCAAATTTAAAACAAAACCACATAATAGCATTCCATTAGCTCTTCCCAATATCATCCAGTAACATTACATCTTTATAACATGTTCTATATAAAAATTGGTTATATTTAATAACAGAGTTGCTAAACCTCCTTTCGTAATCACCATATCAAATTTCCTGTTATCATATATATATATATATATATATATATATATATATATATATATATATATATATATATATATATATATATATATATATGTTCGATTCCCAGCAAGGGTATGGCTAGCTGATGAGAGCTAAATAGCTTGAAATAGATCTATGTTAGTCTCCCTTTCTTTATTTATCAGCACAAATATAACATTATATATATATATATATATATATATATATATATATATATATATATATATATATATATATATATATATATATATATATATATACACACACATATACATACACACACACACACATATATATATACATACATATATATATATGCATTATCAATCAATTATTTAACTGTATCATTATCACTTCATTTTATACATAATGCTCCAAATTTAACTAAATTTGACTTAATTACATTACATCTTTATAACATGTTCTAATTAAAAATTGGTTATATTTAATAACAGAGTTGCTAAACCTCCTTTCGTAGTCACCATTTGCAATTTATATCAAATTTCCTCTTATCAAACCAATACATATATATGCATTTTTATCCTTATCAATCATTTAACTGTATCCATTATCACTTCATTTTATACATAATGCTCTAAATTTAGCTAAATTTGACTTAATTTTTTATTATAAGTTTTCATTACATCAACTTGTGACTTTCCAATAATAGTGCAGTCTTATGTCTCTTGCCATTTGTGGCATTAGTATTCTGGTTATTTTCTTAGTAAGTTTTGTATGGACTTCTCTTCGCAACTTATTGCTTATTGCATATCTTGTATAAGCTCGAAACCCTCCATCTGCTTTTCGATCAGCTTATCTTTGGTTATCACTAGTGCTTCTAACAAAATTTCTCTCCTTAGTTCCATCAATTCTTCTCTCTTTTCTTCTTCTATACTTTGAGATCTGGGGTAGAGCTCCAGTCCATTTATCTCCCCTTTCCATATTCCACTCTTTCCATTTCCAACCACGCCTCAGTTCACTTTCAATATCAACAATTTTCTTGTCTCTTTGTTTATTTTTTCCTTCAGTTTTTAGAACTCTATCCTCCACTTTCTTCATTTGATGAACATCCTCAATTTTTGCATCAATTTTTGCTGTTCTAGGATCTATGTTCTCCAATCTCTTCTCAATTCTCTCTGTTACTTCTAATAATTTTTGAATTTCAAACATAATCTTTTGCAATGTTAAGGTTTCTTTTTCATGTTGCGCCATTCTTCCAACTTGTAAACACTGCCACTCTGGCATTCATTTTTTTTATTAAATTTAAAGCAAGTTCATTTATAATCTTTCAAGACAAGGCTTTGTTTTCACTCCACTCCAGCTGCCAATGAAGCTCCCAAAAAGCATCTCTATAAACAACCCATGCTCTTCACACTATCACTCTCCATAAACAAGCTGAGGAACCTTGAAATGCAAAATCAAATGATCAAAGAGAAAAAAAAATAGACAATATTTCCAAGCTTTCCAAACCTCCAAGTGGCAGTGTTACTTCCTTTCCCTCTGTTATTATAGCCCTCTTTGTATTCCTTTTATATCTTCTTTATATTCCAGGCTTAAAGAAAACAAAATTCTTAAATGGAGCCAAAAAAAAAAAAAAAACCCATCTAATCCAACATTATAAAAATAAGGAAAAAGATTTTAATCCATAGGTATAAAAAAAGAATATAAAAAGTAGTAGAAGAAAAACTAATCCATTCAATTTAAAGAATAGGAAACATTTGCAAACGTTTCATCCGTAAAAGAAATAACACACTGTCTAATGTAGCTTAATTTCGCTTCTTGTTCTCTTCTGTTTTCAAATTTAATTAAGCTTTAATTTTTTGGGGGGTGGATAGTTTCTTCTATAATAATAAGATTTCCTCACCAGATGGACACACTTTCTTTTTCCGTTTTCCTCCCGTTCCGGAGCTGTCCCAACTTCAGCAGCTTCAATGGCTGTGCTTCTGTCACTGGCAAAAAAAGATTCTCCTGGATCAATCAGGGACTTTGCAGTGTCCCTGAGATCAGCAGAACATACTCTTCCCTATCACTGTCTCTTTGGGTCCAAAAGTATCAACTTTTGTATCTTGGAGCTCCAAGATCGCATGTCGTGTCGTTGCAACATTAGCTCCTCCACTTTAGCTTAACTATTGAGTTCATCTACAGTGTTAAAAATATCAAGGGAAATATATTTTAACAAATTGGATGCAGTAAGATAAGTTTGTTAAATCTACGTTTTAAAATATTTTTTAAATATTTTGCAGGTCTGCTGCTCGTAAGAAAGCTACAGGTTTTGCTGCTGTTCACCAACTGTTTACTGAACGTTGGCCAACATCTCCAGCCAACAGAAGTGTAACTGGAACAACTACTGAGAGGAATATTGATTTTGAACTTGATGTGAGAGTTGAAATTGACTGTGGAAAGTGTGTACTTCATCCAACAACACTCCAGCAAGAACATGATGACATAAGCATAAGGAGGTAAAATCCTGCAAAAAGCTGAGCAGGTTTACCTAACTACCATATGTTTAGAGCAGTAGCCACATTTTTTATGTTGAAACTTGTATGAAATCTCTAGTGATACTGATCATCAATCAGTTGCAATATTCCATATAAAGACAATTTGACAACTTGAATAATGTCCTCTTTTTTGTGCCAAGAACTTTGTCATAAAATTGTGTAATTAAAACAGTCCATCTTAATTAAATTGCATATAAAATACTCATAACCGGGTATGGGACATATTTTGGAAAATGTTGGCTTATTAAATCTCATTTAATCAGCAATTAAGCAATTTGTATGACCTTTTACAGCATGACGTTATTATTGTTAATTCAATAAACATCCAGCATTTCTGGTTTTGTTATGAATGGAGGACTGAACATGGTGCCAGAGGAAAGAAATTGTTAAATGCAATTAAACACATTACAAATATGCAAGTAAAATAATGCACTTACAGAAATAGAAGAATTTGTTCCATTAAAAAAATAGGCTTGGCTACAAAATAGACTCTGATCATGGAAGAGATTCTCTTCTCCCACCTCCACATAACCTCTCATATTTGTTTTGGAAGATTCCCGATGATGTAGTGATGACTTTCTGAGGATTCTGGTAGACAGAAGAAGAATATTTTGCTGTTTTAAAAGTTTACTCATAGAAATCCGGAACAAATCCTTATTTCATCTTGTCTTATCTTTAAATTTCTTGGCTGCCCAACTCCAGGAGACTCTGAATAATGCACAAAACTAGAGAAAATATATAGCTAAACCCATTGAATCACAAGCCAGACTTTAATTATATTTGTGAAAGTTGAGAGTGTTTCTCAGGACAAGCGTGTCATTAACAACCAACAGCTATCCAGTTCAAGACTAAAACTGCAGAGTAAAAAGTCTATTAAGTAGTGAGAAGTAGTGAGCAGTGGAAGAAAGAAGTGTTGTAATTTTTTTAAAAGTGTATATAAAAATTGAATTGGACTGTTGATAGAAGCTTTAGTGGCTTCTTCCTAGTTCCCCATTTGGGCATCATTTAAGGTGCTTCTGGGTTGAAAGGATTAGCTGGTGACATCATTGTTTCCCAGGGGGAGGGGTTTATGCCTACAGGCATCCTCTCATATTTCCATCAAGGAGCTGGAGCAAATGACAGGAGTTCACCCTGCCACGTAGCAGCACTTAGGTTTCACTTGGGCTCGCTAACCTCCAACCCAGGCTCCTAACCAATTGATCTACTACGTTCCCTTCTTCCTAGTTGATAAAGATTCTTTCCTACTATGCTGTGTGCCTGACAACCTTAAGCCAAATGTAAGCTAGAGCATAATCAAGTCATGTCAAATATTTCTGTTCTCAGTTCTCTGAGATATTATCAGTGAGTTTAACTAACAATGACTATTTAGAGATTTTGAAATGACTTAATATTGCCTTTATGTCCAGGGTAATTAAATAATGACTATGTTTATTTATATATATATATTTAGGACCTATGATCGCAGTTCCCGAAGTTTAGATCAAGACTCTCCCTCTAAAAAAAGGAAATTTCAAACTAACTATGCATCAACTACCCACTTACTTGCTGGAAAGAAAGTACCAGCATCTCTTCAAACAAAGTCTACTGATGTGGAAACAACAATATTTTACATTCCTGGTGTAGATGTTAAGGTAGAAAATAAAAACTTTGTCATTTGCTCCATATAGTGTGATAAAATAGAATTGTAGTTTCACATTACTTTCCTGAGCCTGTCATGTAATGTAGTTATTGCTTTGAAACATGTAAATACGCTAGGAAATGCCTGTGTTACTTCAGATAAGCATTAATGCCTTTATCCCTGGAAATACTAGTAAGATTGGATGAGTAATTATTTGAAGAATGTTTGAGGTAAATCAATGTGCCACATTGCCAATTCAAGAGATCAGTGGCACTGTCAGTCACACAAGTTACTAATGTTTCCTGCAATAATTGTTATCCTTTTCTCTGTATCACTTCTTATTTACCTCTATATTGGATATAGTATCATTCTTGTACATACGTGCTACATCCACTTTGGATGTGTAGCACATCCAATCAGTGGCACACTGATTTACCTCAAACTGATGCTTTAAATACACTGCCAAATCAAATGTATTTGCATACATAATCCTATCTGAATAGGATTTCAGATAGTGAGACATCAGGAATTTTGTGGCAGCAGGGTTTTGAAGAAAAGAGAAAGAAAAATGAGGCATTTGGTACAGTAGTAAAAAGGGCTGACAAACATTGCATATGTTTAGAAAACTTTAAAGCTTTTTCCTTGGCAATTAAAGGCTAGGAAAAAGAAATGGGAGTGTGACAAGTGGGGCATATTTTGCCAACAAGATCTACATTTTAAAAGTGATTCATGTTATTAAGTTGCTGATGGAGAAGATAAACATTCATTTTCAGAGAGGGTTTTTGCATCTAAATATATTTTGTTTTACAAGATATTCTTTCTTTGTCCTTAATATACATTTCACATTGAAAACATTCTTTTTGCTGTAGTACTATTGTTTTGAAATGGCAAAGATACTGGAATTCTTTTCAAAAACAATTTCAGGCATCATTTAACAACATTTACAAATAAAATAGATTAATTAAATCTAGTCAGATAGTTCTAAACATTTTATAACTTATTTAATACTGTAGTTCCACATAATAAGGAATACCTGTACATCAAATACTGGTCGGCTGTAATAATCTAACTTTCCAGAACATTTTTTTATCTAATTTAGCCCAACAAAATTTTGCCAGTCCCTATATTTTCCATTTCAGTTAAAGTGTTATTTGTCATTTATGCTCTTCTATTCTTTACACTGCTGCTTGCCCCCTCCCCCCCCCCCTGCAGCTTTGGCTATGCAGAAACCTATGGTTTTAATCTTATTTTGTCTTGTTTCAGCTACATTACAATTCTAAGATGTTAAAAACTGAGTCGCCAAATACATCTCGAGGCTCATCACTTCAAAGAACCTTTTCCAAAGAATCAAAGTTGTATAGTATGAAAGAAGTTATTCCTCCTACCCGTATCAAAGCTAAAACCTTACTAACTCCTCAACCTCCACCTATTCCATCAGGTAAACATTTCTCTTTTCATTGTTTGTATTTTAACTTTAGTAATCTTTTGCCATAGTGTAGAGGCCAATACTAAAATCAGTATTTGTAACAATAAACTATTCTATTTGATGATGTGATACATTTTTGGACATAATTTTTTATGTTTAATACTTCTGATTATTTTCTTATTAGTTTTTCTCTTTGTTAAAATTTACTTTATCAACTATTATAAATGGTTTCTGTTATATTCTTTAGTCTATCTTTGTGCTCACTATATTTGCTGCATTAATGTGTCAATGTTTGGGAAAACGAAGTAAAATTTGGACAATTTTCACAATTTCTAAATATGCTTGAAATCCATATGTGGAAGACAAGAAATCAGTGATCCTTAATGTAGAATGTTAAATAGAAATCCTTAATTTCAGAATTGTCTCTAAGCATATACACATTTTATAATACCTAAAAATTTGAATTCTGACTACATTTTATTGAAATTTGGATAATAGAGGAGCTATTTTAGGTAGTAGTTTGATATTTAAAAAATGGACTATATTTGCAAAGATTTCTTAGAAGCGTGCAACTAGTTTGATTTTTAAAAAATTGACTATATTTGCAAAGATTTCTTAGAAGCGTGCAACTCATACATCTTTCATCATTTTAGAAGGCTAAAGGGAATGGGAGTGATTTGCAAATCTTTTCCATTGCCATTCTTAATTCATGTTCCTTGAAACTGAAAAATGATGAATACCAGGAGTTGGACATGCCTTAATGTCTATTAAATTCTGAATTTAATATATGTTAATAATGGGGGGAAGTATTGACCATGAAGGGTTTTTTTTGCTTAGTATTAGAAAAGCAATAGCAATAGCAATAGCAGTTAGACTTATATACCGCTTCATAGGGCTTTCAGCCCTCTCTAAGGGGTTTACAGAGTCAGCATATTGCCACCAACAATCCGGGTCCTCATTTTACCCACCTCGGAAGGATGGAAGGCTGAGTCAACCTTGAGCCGGTGAGATTTGAACAGCCGAACTGCAGAACTGCAGTCAGCTGAAGTAGCCTGCAGTGCTGCATTTAACCACTGCGCCACCTCGGCTCTAAGCATTTGAATTACATGCTTATTTACAGGATACTTGGCATATGCTGAACATGTTCAGACAATGTGGCAAGACAGGCATGTGCTTTAGTTAGGAACATGTTGAATTGTATCTGCTGCTTTATGTCATGCATTCTTTTGAGCAGATCCTAATGCTGTAACTTGATATGTCACTTAAGACAAACCTTTTTATGGGATTATGGTTTACCAAAACAAACTCAAAAACCCAAGTTACAAAAATGGTGAGGATCTGTTGGATTAGCCAGAGATAAATTATTAACTTAAGCAAGGAATTGGGTTAAGGTAACCTCAACTTTGACCTATCATTAACTTTTCTTACTTTTTTATTTGTGTTCTATTTGTTGTTTGTGATGTGGTATTTCACTTCATTTTTTAATTATTTCAGCCAAAGCTAAAGGAAGTGGTGGTGTAAAAACAGCAAAATTGTATGCTTGGGTTGCACTTCAGTCTTTGCCTGAGGAAATGGTGATTAGCCCTTGCCTGTTGGACTTTCTAGAAAAGGCCCTTGAAACAATACCTATAACTCCAATAGAAAGGAATTATACAGGTATCATACTTTTCCACCATAATTTTTATAATCTAATTTTTATTTTTCGGAAGTTATATGTAAATCCCTTCCTTATTCTTTTAAAGCCATCAGTTCACAAGATGAAGATATTGGGCAATTTGATATGCAAGACCCTTTAGAAGAATCCACAGCTTCCTTAGTATCTTCATCAACATCAGCATATTCTTCTTTCCCTGTTGATGTAGTGGTATATGTAAGAGTTCAGGTGAGCATTGATGTCAGCTTATGTAATACCTTGAAGACTGTTGCAAATTGGTAGGACTTATTTGTACACAGATAAACATTTTGTTTTTCAAATGTTAAAACAATGAATTCCATTTTAAATTGGGACTTTTTTCGTTTATTCTAGTTTCTATTTCATCTTTATATGAGAAATACCATTGATACCATGTAAAGAAATGTACTCACTGTGTCTGTTCACTTATTTATTTATTTGTATTGCTCTTAGAGCATACTTTGCTTTAAATGTTGCACTGTCTAGTAATGAAAACTATGTTATTAATTTAGATATTGTATTCTAACTTTTTCCATGGAATCTAAAGCAACATTTGGTTTCACAAC